>NW_020175468.1:6369893-6373712 GCF_003031525.2 Neophocaena asiaeorientalis asiaeorientalis | reverse complement strand
ACTGCAGGGCCACGTGCTGCAGGAGGGCCATGAGGTGGGCCGGGCGCCGCTTCACCTGATCCAGGCTCTGGAACTGGTTGTTTTGCTCCTCGGGGTTCTGGGGGTGGGGATGGGAGTGAGACAGTGGGGAGCAGAGGAGGGGTTTGGGGCTTGACCCTCCCTCTTCCCTGGCACTTCCCGATGGATCCAAGCTGGCAGGTGGGGTGCTCATGGTGTCTCTGCTGTGATGGTGGCAAGTCAGGGGTTGGGGAGAATGGATGAGATTTAATGTTACAATGGTGGGTGAAGAGGACAGAAATCAGGAGAGATGGAATGAGGATCTGTGCTGTAATTAGGGGGCAGGGGCAGTGATAAAAACTGGGGTTAAACAGGGTGAGAGACTGTGCTGTAATGGGGGGGCATTGAGGATGGGGTGAGGGGATGAGGAAGGAGGTACCAGGAAGATTAAAGAAAGAGAGATGGCCAGTGAGAGGAGGCCGAGTGACAGCATCTGAAGACAGAGAACAGGACCCAAGGTGGGAGAGGGGACAGTGAGGTTGGGACTTGAGGGCTGGGGCCCCAGGGAGCCTGGGACAGAAGCTTTCCCACCCCACCTCCCTCTCACCGTCTTCAGCTCATTCTCAAAATCCTCGTCCTCAGCCCCGATGATGCTGATGGGCACCAGGCCAGGCCGGGGGGGCCCTGGGGCCTGTGGCAGGGGAGGGATGGCTTCAGCCCACACTGCTCCCCACCGCACAGCCTCCCAGTCCCCTCACCCCCCGGCTCTCTCCGCTCTCTCCACTCACCGCCCCTCGGGCGACGTCTTCGGCCTCCATGGGCTCTGCAGGGCTGGGGGAAGAGGAGGGGCCGCGGTTAGAGGGGTGGCAGAGGGCGGCCCAGGGCGGTTACTCACAGATTCCTGGCCCAGGTGCCAAGGTGAGTAAACAGCCTCCGCCCCCATTGCGGCCTCCACAGCTCAATGGGGCCTCTGTGTGGCGACAAAGAGCCCTTCAGAGGCCAGCCGGGGCAGGGAGCCCAAGGACAGGGAGCCTTGTGGGTGGTGGTGGCGGGGGTGAGCTGGAGGCCAGGAGCCTGGGGCTGTGAGAGAGCTGCGGCCGTGAGAGCCTGCGATTTCGGGTCCCCGATGGACGAGGGGCTGGGGGCTGCGTCCTGAGGAGGCAGGGCCGGCGGGCGGGCAGAGGTGGAAAGGCTAAAGGGGAGCTGGGAGGGAGGTAACTGGGGCCTGGGGGCTCTGCTCTGCCCTGTGACAGGCTTGGGGCAGGATGCTGCCTCTGAACCCACCAGCCCTGCTTCCTGTGACAGGAAGTCACAATGGCAAATCCCCCAACCCCCAACTCCCTCCACACGAGAAAACCAAACTGTGAACCCTCCTCCCTCAGGACCAAGAGTCCTCGACCCCACTTCTTCCCCTCAGGGACCTGGCATCTTTCCAGCTTCCATCCCAGAAAACAAGGGGCGGTCCTCAGAAAGCTCATCCCAAGCGGTGTCCATCTCTCTCACCCTATGTCCACCTGTCCGGTCTGTCTGTGTGTCTGCCGGCTCGCCTCTCCCCAGCTGCCTCTCCACTGAATCTGCCTCATGCCTTTGACTCTCTTCTCCCTGTGTCTTCATTTTCTCTCGCCTTTCCTTCAGACCTGTCTCATTTTCCCACTGTCCCTGCCTCCCCTCCGCTAGGCCCCACCCCTGCTTCTCTTGCTACCTGTCTTTCCCCTCAGCCTCTGCCTGTCTCCCCACATCTGGTTCCTGCAGCCACTGTCCCCGCACCTGTCTGCGTCACTGTCTCATTTGCCGTCTCTCGTCTCTCTCCCTCCCATCTCTCGCTGTCTCTCCCATCTTGTCTCCCTTAGAATCTCCACTTCTCCCCGCGTCTTCCCACTGACATCTTCTGTGTCCTTAATTAGTCTGACTAATGCCACTCGAGCCCGTGTCAGGTGGGAAGGCGCTGTGGAAACGGGGGGGGGGGGTTCTCCCCACAGCCCAAAGCTATTTATAACGCTAGTCGCTGGAGACCCACCCTTCTCCCTCTTCCACAGGCCTCCTCCCTAGCACTCAATAAATAGCAGCTGGGATTTCGATTATGATCATTAAACAATGATGCTTTCTGGAGTGTCCAAATGCCATCCTATGCGTTCACCCAAGCAGGCCTCACTTTTATTCTTTTCCATAAAGTGTATTTGTTCACCATCCAAGCTTGGGTGACTTAAGATCTGAGCATTGTTAAACGTTCACATAAATAAATTTGCAAAACAAGGCAGAAAAATAATAGTAATTTATTATGAGAGCTGAACTTACACCACACTCACAGTGTGCTAGGCACTGCTCTAAGTGCTTCTCACAGAGTAAGTCACTGAACCCTCAAAACCACAAGCACCCCCATGCTATCATTACTCCCATCCGAGATAGAAAACCTTCACTGGGGACTTCCCTGGTGGTCCAGCGGTTAAGACTCCGTGCTCCCAATGCAGGGGGCCTGGGTTCGATCCCTGGTCAGGGAACTAGATCCCGCATGCTGCAACTAAGACCTGGCACAGCCAAATAAATAAATATTTAAAAAAAAAAGAAAGAAAGAAAAAGAAAACCTTCACCAGGCCATCAGCTGCAACTTCTGGGCTGGAAAGCATGACCATGGACATGGAGGGTCCCTGCGCATCCCACTCAGGGGTGGAAAAGTTTGACAGAGGCAGGGAAGATTCCAAAAGGGCAAAGGTGAGGACACACACGTTATCTGAGCAAATGCTTACGTGCCAGGCAGGCCCCGGAACATGCATTTAATGTGTATTATCTCTTTTATTCCTCATCACGATGATAGGAAATAATAGTTAACAGTTAATGTACACTAAGTGCCATTAAATACGTGCCAGGAACGGTATTAATGCTTGACAGATATTAACTCAATCCTTTCAGTGACCCTGTGAAATCAGTCTTCTTCTTCTTATCCCCATCTTACGGAGGAGGAAACTGCAACACAGCTCATAAGAGGCAGAGCCAGGATTCCGACCCAGGCAGTCTGGCTCCAGAATTTATGCATTTAACTCCCAGAATGTGCGGCTTTGGAGCATGGGGAATCCCCACCCCGAACTTAGGAAACTGAAATCTGAACCAAAGCTGAGACACATCAGGTTTCCCTATGGTGTCTGGGAGTCAGGGGTATGTGGGCACTGTGGCCTGGGCAGGAGTACAGATTGGACTCAGCTGCCCCACAGAGGCCTGGGGCTCAGAGAGGATTGGGGAGGGGGGTGGTTGCTTAGAAGATGGGGCGTGGTCCCACAAAGGCTAGAGAATGATGGGTCAGATGGATCTAAAGGCAACTGACAAGCCCTGGGGTCCAGCAGAGCGGGTGCTATGTGCATGGGGCTGTGGAGATGAGGGCAGGTTCAGAAGGTCCTTAAGGGTGGGGGTCCTAGAGCAAAGCGGGCATGTGTGAGGACTACATGGGTGCCTGGGTTCTATGCAGGGTTCAGGGTCTATAAGATATTGAGTGGATGAGCCTGGTCTCCAACCTATAAGATATTGAGTGGATGAACCTCTAGGAGCCTTAAAGAACCTAAAACACTGAGGAGTCAAGGTGAGCCCTTGGAATGCATAAGGACCCAGATTCTATCTGACATATGATGGGTCTACAAGGATCCTTGGATCATACAGGATCATAAGTCCTTAAGGGGAAGAAGCCAGTTTACGGGATCTCTGGAGACTTAAAAGGGGACCAGAATTCTATAGGGGAGTGTGGTGGTCCCCGAGACCCAGGATCTACAGGGCCCCGGATTCTAGCGGATGCTATTGATCCATGGAAACCCCACATTCTGTAAGGAGCCGGACCTC
>NW_020175468.1:6364169-6369781 GCF_003031525.2 Neophocaena asiaeorientalis asiaeorientalis | reverse complement strand
AAATCCTACAGGGAACGTGGCAATGTGCATGGTCAGGGATGCTGGGGAGGACGTGTGGAGTCAGGGTGTGACGCCCGCCGGGGGTCGCGTCCCTCACCTGCTCCGGGTCGGAGGAGAAGCACCGCTGCTGCCAGAACCGAAGCCTCCGCGGGCCGGCTCTGGGCTCCCCAACCCCCGCCTCCGAGTCGCTCTAGCCACCCCAGAGTCCACCTTTGCTTCCAGCTCCACTGGATGGTTCCAGCCCCCAGACCAGTGCTCAATCCGAGAACACCGAGTCGCCCCGGCCCTTCGCCCCTAGACTGGGATCCCTACTCTGTCTTTCCGCCCTAACTTGGGACCGTTTGAATTCCCAACGCTCGTACATTAATTCTCCCCGCACTGCCCCCCACCCCGCCTCACACTTTCCGCTGGGGCCGCAAAGCAAAAATCCTGGGTTTGAGCATACCTTCCCATCTGACATGCAGTGGAACCTGGAAAAAGTAATTAACTCTCCCTGGGCCTCAGTCTTCCCATCTGTACAATGGGAAAAGATCCCCAGTTCTGTGCCCCTGCAACCCATCTCCCAGTGTATAACCCATGACCCAGAAAAAGACCTTTCCAAAAAATGCTTTCAAACGCGTTCTGCAACTTTCAGCTTCACAACGGCCTATGACCCTGTTATTGTCGTTTTTCCTTTTGGGTGGCTCTAAAGCATGCGGGGTTGGAGGACGGCGCTTAGCTGAAAGCACCTGCGAGTTCAAATCCCAACTCCACTCAGTCTCACGATGTATGTGACCTGGGACGAGTCGGTTTTACTCCCTGGGCCTCAGTTTCCCCACCTGTGCAATGGGAGTGATCATCCGTCCTCCGCCAGACAGTTGGGAAGCCTTGACCCCCGGCTCGCAGCCCTCATCTCACCTACTGGGCACTGAACAAGTATTAGTTCTCCTCTCTTTGTCCCCTTTGACAGATGGAAAAACTGAGGCCCAGGGAGGGGCGCCTGCTGGCTCAGCGGGGCCGGGAGGAGGCCCCTTCACTGCCGGCAGCGCCCAGCCCCCTCCCTCCTCCTCCCCACTTCCCCTAGCAGCCGAGGGGAGAGAGGCCGGGCGGGGCCAGGGACTGTGTACCTGGTGTCCGCGCGGGGAGGTGACCGGCGGGGCGCCCGAGGTCGGGCTCGGCGATCCCGGGCCCGGTGTCCCGGCTCCCGCTTCCTGGCTCTGGCGGGGCAGGAAGTTGGGGCGTTTTTCCGGAGGCCCCCGCCCCGCCGCCCCTCCCCGCTTCCTGCCCGCGCCCCGGGCCCGCCCGGCACCTCCGCCTCCTTCCCCTTCTCGCCGCCGGCCCCGCCCCTCCTTTCCCCGCTCCGCCCGGGACCCGCCCGACCTCTGCAGGCTTAGTCCGCCTGCCCGTCCGCAGGGCGCGGGTTTCACCTTTCTCATATGTGTCTGGCGTCGGCCATCACCTCCCTGGCGAGGCGGGGGGCCCTGCGTCCGCCTCAGTCTGCGCAGCAGCCGCCCCTGCTTTCCGTCTCTGTGTGTCTCTTGGTCTTCCTCTCTTTTTTTTTTGCCTCTGTGTGTTTCTGTCCGTGTTCCTCTCTTTGTGTCTCTCTCTTTTTCCGTTGAGGTCTTTCCCTCCCGCTCCCAGGCCCCTGCTTCTCCCCGTTGTCTTTTCAACTCTTTGTCACTTTCTTCCTCAGAGCCTTCTCTCCCCATCTCTGGGTCTGGATCTTTCTGCATCGCGAATCAGTCATTTCCCCAACTGTTGCTTTCCCTAGAGTCTCAAGGGTCAGCCTCTCGATGTCCATTTTTCTGTGGACCCTTCTTTCCTTCCTGTCTCTTCCTGCTGTCTCTCTGTCTCTCTCGGATGCCCTTTCTCCTCAGTGTCTTTCAATTCACTTGCTCTGTCTCTCCATCATTATCCTTGTCTCGATTTCCCTCCCCTGTCTAGCTCAGAAACTCTGTATCTCTGTCCCTCTCTGTCAACCGCCTCTGGATTTCCCCACCATCCCCAGTTTAGGGCCACAGACTCTCCAAATCCCGCTTCTACAAGTCCACTCCCAGAGAACAGGTGTGGCCATGGTCAGAATTTGGTACCAGTCTCACCAGACAGTCCACTGTGTCTTGGGGACTTAAATATGCATAAATGAATATGGTTGCCTGGGTCCCCTCTGTGTCCCCCTCTGCTCAGGCACATGGCCTGGGTTGGGGCCCTTCCCAAGACACTTCCTGGTTCTTCCAGGGGACAGCCAAGACTGGCTACCTGGTCCCAGGTGTGGGGAGTGGTCAGGAGCTGGGGGAGGAGGGGGCTGAGGTCTTGGACCTCTGGGTCCCAGAGGAGGAGGGGGAGTGGTCCCCATGAGATCCGTGACTCCTGAGAAGGTCTGCAGTTGGGAAGGATTTATTATCACTAAGTGGCCATGACAGAGCAGGGAGGGGGGAGGTGACACTAATGAGACTGCTACAATCAGCTCCCCTAGAAGCAGCGACTAAGGGCTCATTACCCGCTGGAGGTGGGGGGAGCCTGGGAAAGGCAGTAAGGGGAGGATTGAGTTAGGGTGTGGGGAGGGGATGAGGACGGTCTAGAGGGAAGAAGAGTGGCCACTCCCAAGGGGGAAGTTGAGTCAGAATACTCCCAGGAAAGATTGTGAAAAGAGAGCGGGTTCCAAGGAAGTGGGGTGAGACACGGTTTGGGTGCCCAAGCTGGTGGGGCAGCCCGGCTGGGTCACGGCTTCTCTAGCTGAACGTCTCCGATGTGGAGGCTACCCACATCCTGGTAGGTGCCCTGGAGGCCCCGAGAGATGTCCTCATACATGGAGCAGTCATCGAGGTTCAGGCCCTGGGGTGGAAACGGGGTGGTGAGCCTCAGGGCCCGGATGCCTGGGTCCCTGCTCCCCGGTCAACCTCAGGGAGGAACCCCGTAAGAGCCCCGCCCACAGACACGCACCTGCCCCCACCTTCCACTCACCTCGTAAAGATTTTCATCTTCATAGTCATCCTGGACATCTGCCCCGAATTTCATGTTCTGCCACCGTTTCTGTTGGGGGATTGGGAGCCTCCGTGAATGGGGGAGAGAATGTGTTTTCAGACCCTCATGGAGGCCAGGAGGTGCTTTACCAGAAAGGGTAAGGGACATGCCCAGAGCCACATGTCCTGTAAATGGCAGGTCTCTCTGGGTCCAAGCCAGTGCCCTTCGGGCTGTCGCCACTGCCTGTTCTTCTCCACAAATAACAGCAACAATAATAGTAAATGGCTGTAGCTGCCCCGTGCCCTAAAGAGAGACTGGTGCTGGCCAGAGACTCTGGGAGGACACCAGCCCCCACCTTCCCTGGCCTTGGCTCCATCTGGAGGCAACGGCACTCCTGGGTAGACGGGGAGAGTTGGACATCTCTGTGGGGGGCGGGGAATGTGAGGACAACCCTGGGGGGAGACTGAGCCAGGACGCCCCTCTGGGCCCAGCGCCATGTAAAATGCTTTCCTTCTATGAAATTCCTGACCCCCTCACAGCCCCTATGAGGCGGGGGCTGCCATTCTGTCAAGTTTTAGGCGGGACCCTCAGGCTCAGGGGGCCGCTGGTCCCCGGCGTGGCTCACCCTGAACAGCAGCAGCGTCCCAGGCACCACGGCGCATATCAGCAGTATGATCCCCTCGGCTGTGATGATGTTGTTCTTGGTGCCCTCTCCCATGTCCAGGAAGGGCCTGGGGAGTGGCTCTGTGAGGAGGGAGTGCCGCTCAGAGCCCAGCCCCTCGAGTCCTCCCCTCGCCTCCTGGCCACACCCGCATCGAGGCCCAAGACCACTGAAGTCCCCACCTTGCAGGTGAGAAAATCAATCGGCCACCGTGTGTGAGCCGGTGAGTGAGGATGCCCGAGATACAGGAGCTCAGGCACTGGCTCCACCCACCCCCGTCACAGGTGAGGAAGCCAGCGGCCCCAGCAGTGGCGTGGTGTGCGCTCACCACGCACGCGGAGGTGTGGCCCCAGCTGTGGGGTCCTGTGCACTCACCACGCACGCGGAGGTAGGTCCCACAGGAGCGCTGGACCTTCTGGCCTTCCTTGACCTGGCACCTGTACATGCCCCTGTGGCTCTTGGTCACCTGCTGGATGACCAGCTCGCCCTTGGGGCCTGGGCTTGAGAGCTCCATTATAGGGGGCCACGTGGAGTTGCCCTGGAGGATGTGCCACCATGTGATGTTGGGGTTGCTGCCGTTGTGTCTGCACAGGAGGCGGACCTCATCCCCAATGCTCACCGTCACCGATGGTGGGCCCCAGTCCACCCACAGGGCCTGGCACCTGGGGCCTGCGGAGAGGCAAATGCGTGAGGGACCGTGAATGGAGACACAGGCCCAGCCCGGCCCCTGCTTCTACAGTGCTCCTGGCTGTGTGTGTGCACGTGTGAGTGGCGGGGGTGTGTGTAGAAGAACGTGAGGGACACACTGCTGGGGGGTCCCCACTCGCCTCTCCAGAGCCACCTCCTGCCACCCTTTCCATACCTGCTCCGAGCTTCGGCCCCCCTGAGCTCACTGGCACTTGGATAGCCGGGTCCCCAGTGCTAGCAGTGCCTCTGGCCAGGCAGCTCCTTCTAGAATCAGTTTGGGCATCACCTCCTCCTGCAGGCCTTCCTAGATTATTTTCTCACCCCAGCCCCAGCCTGGCCACACACCTGGCGCTTTATATATTGGGTATAACTGTCACAGAACCTTTAGACGTCGGTTCTCTCATTATCCCATTTTACAAGTGGGACAGCTGAGGCCCAGGGCGGCAGGAGTGGCTCAGGGGTTCGAACCCTGGCCCCCTGGCCCTGGGCCGCTTCCTGCCGGTTTGTGAGTCTGTCCTGTCCTGTGACCCTGGGCCTGCCCCTTGTCCTCTGTTTGCGTAACTTTGTGTGTGTCAAGCTGGGGGCCAGGGGTGAGTTGAGCGTTTGGGCTGGGCTGGGCGTTAGGGGAGGGCCTCAGCTAGGTTGGAGGGAGGGGGCTGGGTGGCCCAGGCTTGGGAAGCCACAGTTCTTGTGCCACTCTCCCCTGCCTCCGCCCCCTCGCTGCCCTCGGGCCAGTCCACATGGCTGTCCGTGGCGGGAGGAGGAGAGAGGTGGCGGCAGAGGCAGCAATCTGAGGGTCACGGACTCCAAACTCAGCTCCCAGTGGAAATTTGGGGTGACTGGCCACCTCTCTAAACTCCTCCGTCAAATGGGGTGGTCACAGCCCTGCCAGCTGGCATTGCGTGGGAGAGGAAGGGGGAAGGTCACCGGCTCCCCCAGCACTGAGAAGGGGTTCCCTACGTAGGGGACGGTGACTGGGATTCAAGGCAGAGAAGGAGAAAAGCTTTTTCTCCCCCGAAACTGAGCACTACCCACAGTCCCCTCCCTGCCCCCAGCTCTGGAGCTCAGTCAGGGGCAGCCTTAGTTCCTTATTTTGATCTGGGGGGACGAGGGGGTGCGGAAGGTGTCTCTCGCCCTGCCTCCCCCACGGGGGATGCCCCTTCAACTTCGCTGAGCCCCCCTCCAGCCTCCCATTGGCCTGCTTGGGACGGTCAAGCAGATGCAGTTTCTACGGGGTCTTTTCTAGACCCCTCCTGCCAGCTCCTCTCCCGTCCCCACTGCCTGGGCCCTCTCAACAGTCTCCCAGTCCCCCCCCCCACCTCCC
>NW_020175468.1:6308702-6364149 GCF_003031525.2 Neophocaena asiaeorientalis asiaeorientalis | reverse complement strand
CAGCAGCGAAGATCAAGAGGAGAAAGATGGTGGCACGCGGGGTTTGGCGGGCTTGGGGACCCCCAGGCATCTTCTCCCAGTGGGTTGTTTTGTCTGGGTGGCAGCGGCCCTGGGGTACCAGATCCCACCTCGGCCGAGCCCCAAACCCCGCCCCACTTCCTGCCCAGCCCTTCGGAGATGGGCTCCACTGGCCCCGCTGCTGGGTCCTTTGGTTGTCAGGTTGGGGGCAGCCCCTGCCAGGAGGCTTCAGGCCGTGAGTGGGGAGGAACTGCTCCCTGCACCTGTGGCCGCCACAACTCCCCCGAGAGGAGGCTGCTTGGGTGGGGGAAGAGGTTGTTTTAAGGCCTGGCTCGTCACTGGAAAGGAAGCCCGAGGGAGCCAGAGTTCAGGGTGCCTGCTGCGCACAGGTGGTCAGGGGACGCGGGTGGCTCCGAGCCCGGTCTTTCCTCTCACTGGCCTTGGGCAAAACTTGTCCCCTCTCTGAGCCTCCGTGTTCTCCCTCCTCGGGGTTGGAAAAGAGGATTTAAAGAGGTTGTGCATGCACAGCACTGAACACAGGGCCTGGCGCATAGTAGGTGCTCAGTAAATGTTAGTTACTATTAATGTTCGTGAGGAATACATGAGGCAGGCCCACCAGCTCTGTGACTGGGTGGTGGCTTCCCTTTCCAAGATTTGGCATTTTTAGTTCAAGAGATAAGGATAAAAATATCTCCCTGATGTTGTGACATAAGTTGATGTTCCCGACACCCAAAGGGCCACGATGGGCTCTTTCTTGGTGTTCTTTCATTTCAGCCTCTCCACAAGTGGGCAAGGTAGGCCACCCCCCATTTTACAGTGGAGGAAGCTGAGGCCATCACAGAGAGGGAACACCATCACTGTTACTTGCCCAGTTTATAGAGTCTGGTGGTGGAGCAGGGATTCCAAGTCACTTATGTGTGACCAGCTTCCCTTGAGCATTATTGTAGGTCAAGTGGGAGGAAAATGAGGCCTGAGGGGTGGGGGGGGTGGGGAAATGACATGAGGTTGTTTAGATGTTTGTGAGCAGTTAGGGGACCATCTCATACATGCGCGCGCACACACACACACATGAGGAGACACCGTGAAAAAATTCATGGCAGGGAGATTTTTGGTAGCAAAAACTGGGAAACAGACGAAAAGCCCATTTACGGGAGAAGGGATGCATAAATTGAGGTATCGTCAGTCAATGGAGTGGCACACAGCACAAGAGGCCGAGCTTTGCTTGTCAACATGGCTGCATCTCAGAAACAACAAGAAAATGAGAAGAAATGTACTATGACAGGATCCGGCTGGCTTGTTTTCAAAAGGCAAAACAACAGGGTGTGCTATTAGGGACACATGTGTCTACAGTAAAGGTGTAAACGCACGCAGGGGAGTGATACCCCACTCCTGAGAGGGGTTACCTCTGGGGTAAGCAAGGAGGTCGCGACCGGGAAGGGTACACAGAGGGCTTTGTCTGTCTTAGTTTTATGCCTTGCTTTACTTTTTAAGCTGGGTGGTGGGTTCATGGGTCTTATTTATTTTTGGCTGCGCGGGGTCTTCGTTGCAGCACGCAGGCTTTCTGTAGTTGCGGCGAGCGGGGGCTACTCTTCGTTGCGGCGCATGGGCTTCTCATTGCGGTGGCTTCTCTTGTTGCGGAGCACGGGCTCTAGGCACGCGGGCTTCAGTAGTTGTGGCTCGTGGGCTCTAGAGCACAGGCTCAGTAGTTGTGGTGCATGGGCTTAGTTGCTCCACGGCACGTGGGATCTTCCCGGACCAGGGCTCGAACCCGTGTCCCCTGTATTGGCAGGTGGATTCTTAACCATTGCGCCACCAGGGAAGTCCCATGGGTCTTTGTTACACTATTATGTATATATACTGTTTTGCATGCTTGAAGTATTTTGTAATTTAAAAAAAAGGTGCAACTGTCACCCACACAGAAGAACATGGGCCTCAAGAGTTCACACCTCCTGGGTTTGAATCTCAGCTCTGGTCACCTGAGCCTCAGTTTCTCTTCCTGTAATCTGGGCATAACCTCCCTACCTGTGAGGCTGTAAGAATATCACAGTGTGCTTAGCACAGCCCCTAGGACACAGTTCCTCTTCTCTGGCCCTCAGGCCTTCCCTCCTCCCCTCCAGGGACCCAGGTGTTCTGTTGGGCCCCTCTCTGTACAGCAGGTCATTAGTCCCTCTGTACTAAAGTTCTTCCTATAACCCCCATGTAGGAAGAAGTCTGGATCCAGACGCTGCAGCCCTTAGGAATTCACCTCCTTCAGCATCCTTCCTGGCTGAGCCGGTTTCCAGGCCCTCGACTGCCTCCCAGTGGCTGAAGGGGCGCAGCCGCCGCATTGTAGGCCCTCTCTGGCTCGCTGGCCTGTCTGGGCACCTCCACCTCCCGCTTACCCAGCACCCTGGTATCTGGCACCGTGTGAGCAAACCAGACGCTTGGCATTGCATTCCCAGGACGACTCTGGGAAATATCTTCATCCTCAATCAGCAAAAGAGGAAACTTAGGCGCCAAACAAGGACTGGAATCAAGGCCATGCCCAGGAGTGTAACCCTTTGGGCCTCATTTTCCCCACTTCTAAGGGACAGTGCCCTGCAGTGGCTAGAGCCCAGGTCCAGATGCTGGCTTTGCCACCTCCTGGCTGTGGGACATCCGGCAAATTACCCGTGACTGATCTCCATCTCCAAACGGCGCCTTTTGGTACCTATTTCACAGAGTATTAAGTGCAGGTGTGCTGCTTTGAGGCAAGACTCGGCATCTCCCCGAATCCCTCAGGTAGGAGTAAGCAGCTTTACAGGCAGGAGCACAAAGCCGAGGGTAAGTTTGCTCAAGGTCGCACAGAATTTTGGGCAGTGTTGGAATTTGAACCCAAGTCATTGGGAGTTCAAAGCCAGGCTTGGCACTGGAAGGAAATGGGTTTGACCTGAGGAGTAACTTGGGATGGGGGAACCTCAGGGGTCTTGGCCTAGTCGGCTCAGGCCCAGCATCTTAGTTTTCCCCAAATGGGAGGTGGGCCAGGTCTGAAAGCGTGGTAAGGGGACCCTTCCAAAGCTTAGCACCTGCCTACTGGAAGCCCTTTGCACCTCCCACCTGGACCAGGAGACCAATCACAGGTGGGGCTCCTGTCCCATTAGTGCAAATAGCCAATCACCATGCAGAACTGCGGTGGGGGGGGCGACACCACGAGGGCCCTGGGAACTTGGCCTCTATGCAGGGGCCATGCCCCTCCCTTTGGGAGGGAAGTAGCAGTCCCCTGCCAGCTGGGTCCCTGCTGCAGCTTCAGCACTGCATCCCAATTCTTGGGGCAGGTACAGCTAGCTCCATCTTACAGCAGGGCCCAGGCCAGAGATCCCCAAAGTGAAGTCTCCCGTGTAGGTCAGGAAAAGGACGTGTATACTAGGCAGGTCACCTTGGGCTGGAGGCACACGAAGGACCGCCCCGAGTGACGGCTTTCCTTGTCCACTTCCTTCCAGAGAAGCAGCACCTGAGCGACAGGGCCCTCCTGTTTTGTTTCAGCAGGGTCCAAGGCTCCACGTGGGGCCACTGCTTGAACTTTCCGTTTCTTTTTCTGAGACCCGCAAAGGCAAGGTGTGGGAGAGGAGCAAGGGGCCCCTGGGTCTCGCACCACCATCTCGCCCACTTGGGGCAGAACCGTGTGAACCTGGAAGGCCAGGCCTCAGGTTTCCGAGGCTGCTGAGTACCACAGCCATCCAGGAAAGGCCCTGGCCCCCCTCTTTCTCAAGGGAAGGGAAGTGCGGTGCAGCGCTCCTTCCTCTTGCCCGGCCACCCCCCAATCAAGAGACCCAGACCAGGATTACGAACGAGGCAATTTATTAACCCAGCATCATTTGTTCTAATGCTTCTTGTTGGCAGCTGCCACCTGTGGGAAAAGATGGACAAATAGTTAAGATCAGTTGTGGCGTCTGTGTTCAAGCACTTCACAGTAGCTCCCCAGTAGCTATGGGACACCAGGCACCCTGATTCGTGGTTTACATGTATTCATCTCATCCGATCCTCACAATCTTGGATACCTCCCCATTTTACAGAAGGATAAAACTGGGACTCTCAAGGAAAGAGGGCGTTGTCGTGTGTTTCCAACATCTGCCCATTACTCCACACTGCTGTTTGTGCCAGGCCCTGCTCTGCCCTGAAGGGCTACCTTCTCATTCCAGGCCACCCCCAATCCCCAGAGGGCTGACACCTCCATTCTCTTCTGACACTTAAGTGACTCAACAGTCCAAGACTCCCAGGAGGCCTGAGTCAAGAGGGTCATGCCAGACCCTGGGGGCCTCTGTTGCCGTAGCTCATGGAATCCTCACCACCTCCCTCCGAGGTAGGCAAAAGCAGATCCCTCTACAGACGGGGAGCCTGGCTCCAGGTGAAGGGACTCTGGCCCAGGGTGTCTATAGTCAGTCAGCATCTGGATGGAGACCTGGGTTCTGAGGCACCCCAACACTCAGTAAGCATGAAGACTAAGAAAGAAAACACTGCAGCCGGAATCAGAAGGCTGACCGGGAAGAGGCAGCCGCGTGTGCGGGAGCGTGCCCTGAAGGAGAAGCCAGCCTGGTGAGCCGCACCCTGGGCCTCCCTTCACCCAGGCACCTGCATTTTCAACCAGCCCCCACAGGAAGTCTGTCAGAAACGTTCTTTCTCCTGCACCCTCCTCCCCTGGGCTGTGCCCTCCAGGGGAGGAAACTCCCATCTGACAAAACCCAGGCTCCAGAAACACCCAGGCGGTGACTGAGGTACCCAGCCCTCACCTGTCCAGCGATTCTGTCCAGATCTCTCTGTCCCTGAGGTGTTAGTTTGCGGCCCCTGTGGGAGAGAAGGGTCATATAGCCCCAGGTGAGTGCAGGCTCCCACCAGCGTCCCTGATCCCTGCCAGGCCTCTCCTGGACACGAGCCAGGCTTTCCAAGAAGGCACCTGGCCACAGGACCACATGACACCAGCCAAGTCCCACTGAGGTCCCTAGTCGGCTGCATTCCAACAAGCTGGAGGCTGGAGTGGGAGCTCCCCTGGGAGCTGATGGGGTGCCGTTTGTGCAAACATTAGATCAAAAGCCCCGAAAAATCAATTGGGAAAAGCTAACGAGCAGGCTAATGAAAGCGGACAGTCGCTAAATTACCTTCCTGGAGCCTGGAGTAGTTAGCCAGAGAGGTCGGGGGGAGGCCCCGCGCTGTGCACTGTTCTGAAGAATCCCCTGCCTGGCTGGGGGGCAGGTGCAGCTGTGCAGGACAGACCTGGCACCTCACTGCATGGGCGAAGGGGGACAGTCCTTGATAACTTCATCATAAGGGATCTGGCCCCAAGGCTCCTCCGCCCTCCCCCGCACTTACCCATCTTGGTCCTTTTCCACCATTTTCAGCCCCTCCAGGGCCTGGAGGACCCGCCGGGCCACGCTCTTGGAGCCTCTGCTGAAGTGGCTGGGCATGACACCATTCCTCTGACGCCCCCCGTAGATCTTGGTCATGGAACCAACCCCAGCGCCGCCCCGGAGGTACAGGTGCCGTGCTGTGGAAGCTGGGTGGGAGGCAAGGGAGACTTGAGAACCCTTCTCAGGCAGAGAAGACGCTTCTCCACAGCTGAGGCAGCCTTAGGAAGGGCCTTGCTCAAGGTCACAAATCTAGTTGTGTGCGACAGCAGGTTTTTCTCACCTCACCGTTTTCCGGTCAGGGAAACTGAGAACGTGAGAACGCACGCCAAGCCCCAGTACCTGACCACCCCCCAGTTCAGGAGACTGGCGTGCACAGGTAGTGGAGGGACTGCCGTAGCCACGTGACCAGGCAGGCAACCCGCCCCCCCCCAGGGACTTGCTTAGCTGCGCTGTGAGGTGGACCTGAGGTTCTGTGGGGAGAGCCTAGCAAATGTTTAAGCCGTGACTGTCCCCCTTCATCTGCCTGGGAGCTCTGAAGGGCAGCAGAGCTGGAGAAGCGACCTACTGATCCTCCCACACCCCAGCCCTGGAGAGCTTAGGTAACAGTGGTAGCAGAGCTGACATCCTATGCAGTGGATGTTCCCAACCTGGGAGGTGCGTCACCCACTCTGTGGGCTGGGATTCTGGTCCCTCGACGGGCTTGGGCAAGTCCCTCACCCACCCTGGCCAGCCTCCTTGGAAATCCTCTTCTGTTCAACTGGAACACTTGCCTGCCAGGCCCTATGCCATCTGCTTTTCACTCTCTCCTATGAGGCAGTAACATGGCCTTAGGAGCCCGCCCGATACTGTGGCCTTGGCGAGTCACCTACCCTCACCTGAGAACCGGGACAAAAAGCACCTCATTGAGCGCTGTGAAGATGCCATGAACGCGTCAGGTGCTACTTTCCTGTATGGAAAAGGTTAAACTCCAGAGTACTCCTGGGCTCACGCCACAAGCTCCGTAGGGACAGCCCCTCCTGAACGTCCTGCTTTTCTACCTCAGGGGGCCACTGAGGTTTGAAGAACTGGGGCCCAGATGCTGGCCATCACACAGCCCTGCCTGGCTGAAAGCTCAAAGGTAGGGATTCAGGTCATTAGATTCCCCTTTAGTCCTGAAGATGAACGGGGGAGCCGAAGATTCATTCCTTCAATAATGACTTGCTGCCAAGAGTCACGGGGCGCTGGGCCATCTCCATGACCCTCCAGTGTCATGAGCTGGGGGGAGGGGGAAGTGACCAGGTGAGATAGGCTCCTCCTTCCCTCCAGCTGCCCCTCCCAGAGCAGTTCCTGCGCACAAGTTGTTCTCAGCCTCTCTCCTGCCCTCTAAGACCGTCTCCCGATACAGCCACGGGCTTCAGGGGCCAACAGTGCAGCAAAAACCATGGCCACTTCTCCAGGACCACTGAGCAGCCTCTCCCTGATACCACTGCCTTTGTCCCCCGCTCACTTTAAAACCACTCTCCTTGGTTCTTTTTGTCCTCACCCCACCCCCTAGATCAGGGCTCTGACCCTCTTCCAGGCACCAAGCAGCCCACCCACTGCCAGGATCGAGAGTCACCTGTTACAAGCCACCCCCCACAATCTTCCTGGCAGGAGCGGCCTCATGGAAAACTCGCCTTGAAGACCAGTGCAAATGCCCAATGGCTACCGCCACCCCCCCCCTGCACCTGTCTGGTCACGCCCTGGCTCTAGGTGGAGATCTGCTCTCCCACTTGGGCTGGGGAAGGCGTAAGAGCCTCACGAAGGGGCTGAGATGGACGCTCCCGATTTCACGAACGCCCGAAGAGGCTGCACACTAGAAACGAATCTTGCTGAACCAGGACCAGCGCTCACCCAGCTCAGCACGGAAAGGGGCGGGCTGTGTGGTACATGGGGTCTGAGCCCCAACACTGCTCCCTGCCAGCTGCGACAGAGCCCACCCCCTTCAAGTGGTCTGCGCCATGGTACTAAGGGGGACAATTTACTTCAACCCTGAGCAGGGACTGGCGGGGAACAAACTCCAATAAAGCTCAACCTTAGTTTCTCCCAGGGGGAGCCTCACGTCTTTCTTAATGACGCAAAAAATTATCTGGTGCAGGAGAATTCCCTGGTGGCCCAGTGGTTAGGACTCTACCCTTTGACTGCAGGGGCCTGGGTTCAAGCCCTGGTTGGGGAACTAAGATCTTGCGAGCTGAGCAGCATGACACACACACACACACACACACACACACACACACACACAGACACACCGCTCAGGCGCCCCAATCCAACAGCTGCTCACTCACCGCTGGACGCCTACTGAAACACACACTGTGTTCTTATTCTTACCTCCCCCCCAAGCAGACCCTTCTGAGAACTGAGGTCAAGAAGCCTGTCTAGGGCCACACTGCACCACTCCCTTTCAAAGCCCTGCAGTGGTCCCCCCTTGACACTGCTCCTCCCCTTAGAGCACTCTCCCCACTCCCCTGAAACAGGCTCTATCGCGACACCTCACCCCTCACACACACTGCCCGGTGAGTGCTCACCCCTACAGGTCTGCAGCTCTTGCGGACCACCCTCAAGAAGGCCCTGCCATCTACCTCTGCCCTCTGTATCCCCATACCTGAGGTCAATAGCTGTCCACACCGTGCTGGCTCTTATATGTCTCCAGAATTTGACCCCCACTGCCCTGTTGCCTTCACTGCCAGAGCTCAGCCTCCCAGGACAGGTCGCTATCCCACTGTGCTTCAGCCCCAAACCCCCGAGGGGGCCCACGATCCAGAGGAGGAAAAGCAAATATGGCAGACTGTGGTTTTGGAGTCAGCCTGCCACACCCTCCCACGGTCGTCGCCGGTCTGTATCTCACTTTCCTCCTGGGTAAATGACTATCTCCTATGACTCCACTTGCCCAGAGTGTGGACTGACCGAACTAAGCGGGAGCACTCTACGCTCCAAGAGGTCGGCAGACTTTTCCTGTAAACGGTCAGAGAGTAGACCGTACGGCCTGTGGCATCTGCAACTCTTGCCTGTCATGATTTTATACAAACAGGCGCGGCTGTGCCCCAACAACGCGCGCACAACACACCCCGGTCTAGAACCCTTACACTGTGCCACTAGGGCAGCCGGGGAACTGAAGTCAAAAGCGAGCGTTGGAAATGCCAAGGGAGAGCAGCAGGGCAGGCAGAGGACGCACACCCAGCGTGATGTGTTGGGGAAGGTGCGCAGTGGGCAGAAAGGGGCCACAGCAACTGTAGAGATGGCCAGCAGGCTCAACTCGGTGTGTGTCACCCAGGGTCCTTTCCCCATTTCCCCTTAATCTCTCCCCGCCTAGAAAAATAAAGCACAGAATGCTGCCTAGAGGACCGAGCTGCCCCCACCTCCAATCACGGCAAGAGTCGGGTAGACTGTGGCATCAGCAGCTGGCAGACCACAAGCATGTTAACCTCCCCGACATCAACTGCAAATCGGCAACCAGCAGACCTACCTGGGAAGTTTTTGTTAGGTACAGGTTATACAAAATATGCGTATTCACCAGATCAAATGGGAAAAGCTACGAGGTTCTTTCTCCTCATCTTAGATCCAAAGTTGCCTTGCTTGACCTATCGGCTCTTGGGGCGTCACCAAAGAGCAGTCAGGACCAGGCATGCCTTGCTTCCCAAGATGGGTGGATGACAGAGGTAGTGGTGGTCTCGTCCAGGCCCCGTCACCACTGATTGTGTGCCCAGGGAGGTCAAGTCAGCTCCCCTTCACCAGACCCATTTTTCTTTATAAAAACATACAAGTGAGTAGACAGATATACTACCCACCCCACTCATCTCACAGACTTGACCTTTTAGTCCTCAGGGGTCAGAGGCTGTGGCTGGGCATGCTGGCCCCTATGTCCAGTCTAGGGCCTGAAAGATTGGCCCACCATCTACAAAATACTTCATGCTCCGAGGTGCTGGGCACCTTATACCAAGGCCAACTCTTCTCAAGGTCATTCTGGAGTTTTGTCCAAACTCTGCTTCCCACCTACAGACAAGCTCTGGTCAGGACAGAGCCCCCACTTCACACAGGATGGCTGAACACAGGAGAGGCCGAGAGCCTTTAGTGAAGGCCCTGTGCAGAGGCTGCCACCTTGGCACAATCCAGCCTTGAACCCCATCCCCTACTCCCAAGGTAAGCCTCCATGGGGGTGACTGGAGAAACTTGAAACATTAAAGACAGATGAGGCAACACTAGCACTAGCACTAGCACTATGCAACCAAGGGCTACACTTAAAATCAGTCCTTCAGGGGCTTCCCTGGTGGCGCAGTGGTTGAGAGTCCGCCTGCCGATGCAGGGGACACGGGTTCGTGCCCCGGTCCGGGAGGATCCCACATGCCGCGGAGCGGCTAGGCCCGTGAGCCATGGCCGCTGAGCCTGCGCGTCCGGAGCCCGTGCTCCGCAACAGGAGAGGCCACGGCAGTGAGAGGCCCGCGTACCGCAAAAAGAAAATCAGTCCTTCAAAGTCATTACTAAAGGATTAATAAGAAGATAAAAAAAGGGACCAGTACAGGGTGACCATAAGGTTTTCTTCAGGGCACTTAAGGCTTGCCAAGATCTAGAGCAACGAGTGACCTGATCAGATCTCCAACCCCTTAGTTACGAACAACTCATTTAACAAGACAGTCTAGTGTGACGATCTGAACAATAAAACAGACCCATAGGTATTAAAAGGACAATGCCTCTCTCTAAAACGAACCACCTCCAGGCAAAATATGAACACTCTACTCATTTGTCCCTGGGTCCCCCACAAGACTCAGAGGAAAGCACAGGTCCTCACATGAATCTCTTACAAATGAAGAAACAGATTCAGAGTACAAAATTATTGAATGTCACAAAAAACATGCAGTGATAAGAGTCAAAGATTTCTCTCTTGTTATTTCTGAGGGCAAGTAAGAGGTCACAAAGGGGACACCCAGCCCCCCACGCCCCAGCCAAAGGCCCCAGTTCCTCACCAGCTCGTGTGTAGAACCAATTCTCATCATAGGGAGCGAGCTCTTTATGCTTGGCCAGCTTGACAGTGTCCACCCATTCAGGGACTTTCAGCTTCCCGGACCTGGGACCAAGACAGAGAGAAAGGCACAATTCAGGAGTCTCCACAAACTCCATCCCAATTCCCTCCCCTCAACACAACTGTAGATCAAGAAGAGCCCAATGTGTCCCAAAATACAAAGAGACTGAAACTCAAACACAACTCAGGCCTCATGTAGAAAGGATGGACCCCACAGAGACCTCCAACAAGCCTCCCCAGACTGAAAGCCTGCGGGCGCTGAGGGATCAGGCAAAGGCGACAGCCTCCACCCACTCGGACCGCAATCCCCACTCACTTTTTGAGGAAGGCTGCCAGAGCTCTGACGAACTCCTGCTGGTTCACGTCCTTTACAGTAACTCCAGGCATCTGCGGGAAAAGTCGAGCATGTGAACACAGGATTGATGGAGACGACTGACAAGGGTCGGGGGCCAGCCCCAACGCGATCTAAACCGTCGCACTCTCCTTACTTCCGAAGGCCCTACTTCAATTCCCCGCTTTAAAGACCCCTGCGCCTGTGGGTCCTACAGAACTCACTGACGCCCACGGTCTCTCCGGGTCGCACGAACACTACCTGCCCCCGTTTGTGAAAACGCTGTATGACCCCAACCCCTGATTCTGGGGTCCCCCGCACTCCCCGCTGCCCACCAAGCCCAGCCTCGGTTCCCGGAGAGCGCGGACCAGACATGCCCGGGCCTGCAACTCGCACGTGGCCGCGACTCCAGGGGGCGGGGCGGCCCCGCGCGGGTACCCCGCAGCTCCCAGGCACACGCTCCGGGATCGGGAAACGGGCCCCGACACCCCGCACCCGGTTCGGACCGGAGCACTCAGCTTACCGTGCGGCCTCCAAGCTGCCAGCCAGGGAAAAGGGAGCAACGGGGTTTCCCGGGCGCACAAGTCGGGCGTTGGTTATCGCGAGAGTTCCGAGAACTCGCGAGAATGGGGTTAGGAAAAAAGCGGCCGCGCCTCTCTCAGGGCAAATGTGGCTTCCCCTCCGTGAACGTGGGAGGGTATGGCGTGAGGGCGGAGGCTTGTTTCCTCCCCGCCCTTCCTTCTCCTGCAGCTTGAGGAGCTCTCGTCTTGAGTTGGAGGGAATCTAGCTTCATTTGCGTTGATCGTGCATGGAACAAACAGCGGCGGAGACTGTATCTCCTGGCGGAAGTTATGGGTGGGCAGGAAATAGAGAGACCTGGCTACTCCTGGCGCCACCAGCTGGACGACCACTTTTCCGGGTGGAAGTGGCTTTTCTGGCCGGAAGTGGGGCTAGTAAGGGCGGAACTGTGACCGGGAGAGCAGGGGAAGGGCAGCGAAGAAATGTGGTCACCACCTACCCTTCCTCAACCAGCAGTACTCGCGAGAGCGGAAGGGGACGGAAGCCGCACCCTTCTTAGGGCGGAAATTGCTTCACCACAGCCCAGGAGAGCGGAGTGGGAATGAGGCAGTGTAGGCGGGGAGCAGATAAGGTCAGGGGCAAAGGGACAGAGGCGGGACCTTCCGAGAAGCTCAGCTCTGCCTCCTAGCGCCTGAGTCTCTTCGCAGTTAGTGCACACACGTTAATTCTATTGACAAATACTTTTTGTGTGCCTACTCTGTGCAAGGCACAGGTAAACATTATGTAGTATTACATGCATTATCTAGTTTAATCCTTCTAAGGTCCAACATCCAAGAACACAAAGAACACACCTGTGGTTTGATAAAGTTGCTAACTTTCTGCAAGGAGAAAACATTTTTTTTTTTTTTTTTTGCTGTGCGCGGGCCTCTCACTGTTGTGGCCTCTCCCGTTGTGGAGCACAGGCTCCGGACGCGCAGGCTCAGCGGCCATGGCTCACGGGCCCAGCCGCTCTGCGGCATGTGGGATCTTCCCGGACCGGGGCACGAACCCGTGTCCCCTGCATCGGCAGGTGGACTCTCAACCACTGCGCCACCAGGGAAGCCCAAGGAGAAAGTATTTAATGTGAATACTAATGTAAACCATACTGTGTCAGTGTAGATTCAGCGAGTGTAACAAATGAACCACTCTGGTGTGGGATGCTGGTAGTGGGGGAGGCTGTGGGAGGGCCGGGGGACTATGAGAACTCTTACTTTCTGCTCAATTTTGCTGTGAACTTATAAACTACTCAAAAGAAAAAAACCCCACCTCTTAAAAAGTGGTTCGAGGGTAGGAAGTTGTTTATGTTGTGATGAGGGGAGAGGCCACGTTAGAATTCATTAACTCTAGAAAAAACAATTCCTAAGGAATCAAGACAGCGTGGTTTACTTAGTCATCTATTCTGAGAACCCAGAGAGGAGTTGCACGCAGGCCCTGCCCTCTGAAAGTACTTATTCTTGGAAGGGAAGACATAGTTGGACAGAGATAGGCACAGCTCAGGGTGATCAGGCCTGCAAACTGCGGGCCAAGGGCCCTTAAGGAATGTAAGGAAGTCTACCTAAGGGGCTTATCAGAGACATTAAGTCAGATAAAAAGGATGGGGGTCTATGCAGGGCATGGGTTATAGGACTGTCTATGTGTCTACATTGGCGGCTGCAGAGCCACCTGCACAATGGGACGGGGATACAGAATGAGGTCTACATGGCCCAGGCAATGAGGGTCTGAGTAGAGAAACTGGATGGGCATGGGTGGTATGATGTTGATTCTACATTGCTCAAGGAGTGTGGTCTGGAGTGGAACAGGTTCACACAGGGCTGACATGAAAGGAAGCATGGATTCCCAAAGGGCAGAAGGTAAAACGAGCTCCTGATGTGAAACACGGGTGTCTGTGGGGGAGACTTGTTTGGAGAGAGGAGCAGGATGGTGCTTCACATTTGGAACCTCACTGGTTATTTCTGCAGAGCATCAGGATGGCACGTGAAGGAAGCTTAGAAGAGGGATGATTTACTCAGTACCCTACTGGACCTGGGCAACACCTTTCCTCACCTGGCAGTGGGTAATGGGAAAGGGAGTGACACATGAAACAGTGCTCACAGTCTATCATCTCCAAAGCCTGGTCAGAGGCCAAGGGCCTGCTGGCTCCCCACAACCGCAGGTGAAGGGTGCTGCAGCCAGAGGAGCGTGAGCAATTTGTAAATGTGCCCTTTCCCCACAGCTGGCCTCTGCAGAGCCTCCACCCTTCTCCCTCAGGCACCAGTGTGGAAGCCCTGACAATCTGATAGACAAAGTAGGCCTGGCCAGTAGTGTAAAAAGCCCTGCCAGGTCTGACAAGAAGGGGAGATGGGCTGCAGAGAAATGGTCTGTAAAGAGTGGCCTGCCCCTAGCTCCTTCCTCCAGTCTCCATCACTTTTTTTCCCCTCCCTTTTCTCATGTCATCCTTTAACCTCAAATTATACTTTCTCTTTGACTCTTCCCAGCTGTGTGAGCTTGGTGTACTGGGGACCTTTGGTCAGCCCTGAGTAGCAGGGTCTTAGCCACGTTGCATGTTGCAACACTTCCCTCCCCGCTTGACTATGTGGGCTTGGTTTTCTGTCACTGGGAGAGCATGGCACAGCAAGGTTTAGGCAGGTCTATTAAGGGTCAATCACACATCTAAGTTAAAACAAGGTCAGGGAAGGAAGCTGTGAAGCAGACTTCGGGCTTTGGTTATCTTGCACTGAGTCCTGGGAAGTGTTGGAGATTTGTTGCTCTGTAATGTTAGAATTAGAAGCAGCTCACCTTCTCAAGGCCCCAAACTAGAAAAGAGCAAGTTGTAATTGGATGCCATCACCATCAATTATCTTGAATAAAGAGAGGTGTAGGTAACATTAGGAAAAAGAATCAGTGATCAGGCACGTCCCTTGAACTTTCTGTTTGGCCCTTCTAAGAGTAGAAATGGGGATGGGGGTCTCTGAGTCTTCGTATCTTTGGAATAGCTCACCAGGTCTTCACGTGCTTGGAACAGTTCAAGGAGAAGGACTTGACAGCAGAGGACTAAGAAACAAATGTGAGTAAGACATTATTACTTACTGCTATCTTGAGTAGAAAAATAAAGACTTTTTGAAAAACCCTTGGGACTTGTGTCTGTCTCCTGGAGTCCTGAATTTTTCACTCTATGTATTATAAAAATTACCTATTGATCTGGGGCCTGGCAAGGAAGGAACCTTTCTCCAATATTTGCCTGCAAATTTTCACTAAAGTACTTGAGCAAGTCACTTTATCTAAGGTGTTCCTTTGTTGGTAAAGTTGGAGTAATCGTGCGTAGCTCACAGAGTTGCTGTGAGGATGTGTGTGAACTGCACAGAGTGTGCTCAATAAATGGTAATAACTGTCACTAACCTTTTATAGGTCCTTCAGAACTCAGGTACATGAAGCTCCCTAGTTCAGGAAAAACCCTGGATAAAGACTAACTTGATTCTTCCTGTACTGATTGGTCTCAGTCTCCCCGTTTGAAAAATGTTACGTTAGATTAGCATTAGGTTGACGTTCCATTGACTAAAGCTGGCCTGAAGATACGTCTTGTTTGACCTACATAGGATTTAAAGAAGAAAACTGAGCCAACATTTGAAAATTAAGATGTTTTAAAAAGAAATCTAGTTTTCCAGCTTCTCTTGAAAAATCAGAAGATATGGCAATCCAGAGCCCACGTTCCCGCCTGGCAACAATCCACCAGGGCCAAAAGGAAGCTGCCTTCTTAGGTAGGGCATGCATTCTCAGTTTTCTAGGGCTCCTCTGGCCTTCTTTACTCATTTATATGATCTGCTTGGCCCTGTAGGTATTTCCACTTGTGCCCCTCTGGGCAGCTGGAAACTGTCCGTGCTTGGCACAGAGCAGTCACTTGATTATTGAGTCAGTGAATCACCTACTGTGTCTGCCTACCACTCTTTCTTATCTGGCCATAAAAAGAAATCCAAGTTTGTAGTTATTTGTGGTAGTTACTGAATATCTGATTTTCACTTTGGGAAGTGAATTGAACAAGTCCTTTCTATCAGTCAGGATAGACTAGGTTAGGCTGCAGTAGCAAACAATCCCCACATCTCAGTGGCTTAAAACAATACAGGTTTATTTTTTGCTTACTCACACAAACCTAGACACAAAATGAAAATTCTCTCCTGTTTTCACATGCATGGAGACAGACATGAGTGCACAGGTATATACAGAATCACACGTCAAATAAATACCCTGGAACATGAACTCATGCAAAAATCTATTTAGATACTGGTTAACTTAAACTGCACAACTTTCTCTTTGTTGGGGATTTTAAGAGGTCCCAGGATCCGAGGAAGGTAAAAGAGTATCCACCTTCAGCCAAGGAAATGGCCATGCTACAAAAGGAGCCAAAAGCTAACAAAGCACCTGAAAGCTTTAAAAAAAGACTGAAGCTTGTGCTACATTAAATTCCATGCATAAATCTGTAAGTAAAATACCAAATATGCAATGCCTGCAGGCTGTTGCCCCCCTACCCCAGTAAGGCCTCCACCTCTGGGCTTCTAGCTCAGGAGGGAGATGGATCCCAGATGCCCAATATGCAGAGCCACGGAGGGGGCTGGACTGGGTCAGAGAGAGGGGACAACAGGCTGGAATCCTCTTTCTTCAGCAGGAGCTACAGACAGGAAGGAAGGGGGCAGGACCAGGTCACATCTATTTCCCCTCCCAGCAAACCCTCTCTTTTTACCCCATCTAATCCAGGCCCATTTTTCTTCACCTGGATTATAGCAAACACTTCCTCCTCACTGATTTTCCCACTTCTAGTCTTGCCTCATCCAATCCCTCCATCACAGCCACCATACTTGTCTTTCTAAAGCTCAGGGATTCAGAATATGTCCCTTACTCAGAAACATTCCCTTGCTCCCCTTCATGTACAGGTGCTTGTCTAGATGCCCAAGCCTGGCATGCCAGACCTCCATGATCAGAAGCCCCTCCATGCGCATCTGCTTCTGTTCCAGCAGTCCCTCCAGTCCCACACAGCATGTCCAATCCACCATTTTGGACAAGAGAAATCTCAGCCTTCCCTCTCTGTCCCCATAGGTGTTTCTCATGCCTCAAGATTCCTCTAGTTCTCTCCAGGTTTGTCACTGAGCTTTCTGAAGGCATCCAGGTTTCCCAAATAGAATGGAAGCTCCTTGAAGGCAGTTATCAAATCTCCTTCCAGGCCAGACCCTTGTTACCTCTTCAGCCCCTCTCCAGACTTCAGCAGGCAGTTTGGGTCCAGAGAAAAAGCCTTGGGCTGGAGTCAGGAGAACAGGCTTTGCCACTGTCTTGCTATATGCACTCAGGCAAGTCCCTGCCTCTCTCAGGGCCTCACTTTCCTTGACATCAGGGCACTGGACATTTGCTTTTGAGTACAAAAAGGATAAAACAGATTCACTGAATAACTCTCAGCTGTAATCCCAGGGGCTAGGTTGAAAAGCTTGGGGCCTGGGATATTGAACTTGTGACTTCCTGATCTACTTGGTTAGTCCCTGCTTACTCCAGTACCTCCATTTCTCAGTCATGCCTATCCCATCCCCTACTTTTAAGGAACAGGTTACCTGGTGGGCCACAGGGGTGGCGCAGGGAAATCCAGGCATGGTTGGAAGGACCAGAAGGGGTCAGGCGGGGAGCCTGAAACGAATCTTTCAGTCCCATAAGAGCCTCGGCTGCCTCCCACTGCAGCTGCCACTCTGAGGGGTCAGAGGTCCAGTCCAGGCGAGAGGCTCTGGGGGCCTGCAAAGGAAAGAGAGAGAAGCAGACTGGGAATCCCCACTTCTGCCCACCTTCCAGGTGCTCCCTCTGCCCCTGGTTACTTCATTATCCCCTACTCTTCCCTTCCCCAAGCTCAACTTCCTCCCAGGGTCCTGGATCCCACTTCTTCCCCAGGACCTGCGGCTGCAGCAGAAGTGGGTCTGAGGTGCCACAGGGCTGAAGTTTCAGAGTCGAGCATCTGGAAATAAGGAGAAAAGATGCCAGAGGGATTAAACATGGACAGACAGGTACACGTGGAAACAGGGGCAGGATTTTGCTATGTTCTGATCTGGGAATCTGAGTGCCTGCTGGGTCATTAGGCTTTGTGGCCTTGGGCAAGTCCCGTCCTCTGTTATGGCCTGCTTTGTTTTCTGTAAAATGAAAGTATCTGTCAGCTTCTTCCTACCAGGGCTACTGTGAGGATTATGGGAAATAATTGGTGTCAGCTAAAAATAAAAAAACTGACAAAACATCTAGAGGGATTGAGGTGACTGTTCCTGCCCTACCAGAGTCTGGTTTCCTTCCCTCCTAGTTCCCCAATCGCCATGGAACTTGAGGAGCAGCTTGGCTCACCTTTAGGAAGCTTTCTCTAATGGCCTTTGGCCTCTCTCCTAGGCCTCTGAGGCTCTTAGCAGCATGTCGTCCCCCCCCGCCCCGACTTCAGCAGGCAGTTCAACCCTATCTTATCTGTTTAAGTGGATTTAATAGCCACTACTTGTTTAAGGCCAGGGCTTGTGCTAGGTGTATTCCATATATTATTGCTAATTCTCATTATTACCAAGTAGTAGTAGTGTCTCTGATTTACTGACAGAAAAAAAGGCTCAGAGAGGTAAAGATACTTGTACAAAGGTTCACAGCTAGGCAATGGCAGAGCTAGGAGAGCTCTGCCTCACCCATTAGTCTGAGACCTTTTCTTCTTCTTTATCATCTACTATGGTATCCAGCACAGGGTTAGGCACATCATAAACACGTATCTTTTTCTCCCTACTCACGTGTGGGGCAGGGTAGAGGGCCCTTGGGATTCTCCAGAAAGAGGAGCCATCAGTATTGGGCGAGATCCTGAGCAGGCTGGGAGGGGCCCACGAGTGGGCAGCCAGAGGGCAGTGCCACGGTCAAAGCCTAATGAGGGTAAGAGAATGCAGAGCGTATGCAGAGGTCATGGCTTGTCTTCCCTCTTCCTACCCTGTATCTTTTTCCTCTTGTCTTTCTGATACAGTGATACCTAGTCATTCACATATCTCTTGAATTAATGTTGAATTCATCTTACCAGGGAAAGGATGCAGAGGGACAGCAGGTTCTTGGCATAGCAAGCGGCACACCACTGGGGTTGGTACGGAAAGGCCTGGAGGCAGCCAGTGTCCAGTGGCCAAAGGGCCTGGAGGCACTGGAGTCCGGGGCAAAGGCAAGGCTTCTGGGAGACAGCTGAGCAGCAGAGGCCCCTGGGAGTTCTCCTGCAGGGGGCATAGGTTGGAGTCAGGTACGAGGCTGGAGAAGGAATGGGTATGTTCCAGGATGTAGGTAGGACCCCAAAACTTTAGAGCTTGAAGGGCCATAAAATCCCACCACTTCCTTTTGTCCATGGAATAGAAGTGATTTGCCCAAGATGACACAGCAGTTCAGGGCTGGACCTAGAACCCCGGTGCTGAAGGCATACAGGAAGGGATCTGGGCAGGGGCTAAGACAGGGGTCCCCTCAGGGCCCAGTTTTTCCTTACCTTCTCAGGGGGTGTCAGTGCCAGTGGGACTGCCCTATGGGGAGTCTGAGGCTGGGGTGCTATGTTCTCCTTTCCAGCTGTGAGAGACCAGGGAGAGCTTTGGTGAGCTCTTTCTCCTGAGGGCCATCCCACTCCAGCCCCAAACTGAATTATCTCCCTCGGTCCCATTTCTACCCACAGACCTCACCGCACCCTCCCAACACTTAATCACATTTTGTAGTTGGGGAGGGTGAGGCCCAGAGAATAGAAACACCTTGCCCCAGGTCCCGCACCAGTTCAGTGGCAGGGCCGGGACTCTTTTTCCTACTTAGGCTTTCCCTGCCCACATTCCTGCCCTGGCCCTGGCCAGAGACACTCACGGTGGACCCTCGGTTGAGTGACTCCCTTCTTGACACTGCTGGGCGCTTTGGGAGGAGCCGCCCCTTTCCTCATCTGTCCCCGAGCCAGGTGCCGCTTCAGCTGCGCCTCCTCCTGCCTACGCTGGGCCACCTGGGCAGCCATGACTCTTCGGCGCTCCCTAAAGAGGGGGGTGGCGAGTCAGAAGGCAGGTCAGCCGCCTTTTAGGTGAGGCCCATCCTCTCCCTTCCCTCGGTCTCATACTCACAAGACGAGGACACATTTGTGACACTTGCAAGCCTGAAAGAGGCAGAGGCGCTTGTGGCCCTTGAGGTGGGCAGTGACACCGTGACTGCGGCAGCGGGCGCAGGTCGGAGAGCGACTGACAGCTCTCCTGGGGACGCGCTCCACGCCCTGGGGGGCTCTAGTCTCAGCCCCTGTGGCCGAGTCTGAGGGGCAGTGCTGGACAGCAGGCATTTCATTGGGTTCCATGTGTCTAGGGGCAGAAGTGGAGGGTCAGGGTGGACACGTGGGCCCTCTCCCGACCAGCCCTCTTGCCTCTGGGAGGCCACGCCTGAAGGATTTTTCCACTCCTGGACTCAGCTGTCACCCTGAGTCTCCCCTGGCTTTCTCCTTCTTCACTTTCCTCAGGCACCATCTTTCCCAAGAACCTCTCTCTTTCCTTTCTTGTGTATCTTTCGAGCCAAACATTATTCTCCGCTCACATGTTCCCTTCCAGGCAGAAATCCCAGTTTGGGGCATACTCGCGCACCCTCACGCCCTCTGCAGCAGTTCTTACACCCGCCTCCCACCAACACCCCATTCCCACAGTTTCCCCGGCATTCTCCTCAACCATTATCAACCTTCCCTCCTGCGTTTATCCAATTCCCACACATAACGTTTATGCTCCCCTTTCAATTCTTAGCCTCACGTACGCCCTGCAATTCAATTTCTCCCCCGCAACCCTTTTAATCAGACCACTCCCTTGCACCTCAGTAACTACATCATTCTCATGGATCCCTTGCCTCACTTTCAAGAATTATTTTCATTCCTTCAGCAAAGGTTTACTGAGCCCCTTCCATGTGCCAGGCCCTGATCGAGGCCCAAAGCCCCCTCCCCAAGGCCCAAATTCCTCTCTTGCACCCACACGCCTTCCAAACTAAGGCAAACCCGCGCCGTCGCTGCGCCCGGCCTTTACGCGCCTTCGCCCATTCCCAACAAGCAGCCTCGAACCGCGCCCGCCACACCTCCCCATTCATCTGTTCCTCGCGTGCACCCCCTTCTGCAGCTGTCCCCGCGGCCTCGCCCTGCTCCAGGGTCCCAGGGAGGGGTCGGGGCTCGGGGAGCGCGCTCAGGAGCCGCGGTGGGGGATGGGCGAAGGGGCCGCGAGGACCGTTAGTGGGGAGGCGAGGGGATGTCTGGGGCAGGGAGGCCAGCGCAAGACAGGGAGGGGAAGAGACGGGAGGGGCGGGGTCGCGTTCGCGTCGTCAGCCTGCTGTTACCACAGCCTCGAGCGGAGTCAGACTCAGGATGAGGCGAAAGAAGGTGGTGGGGCAGTGGCGTGAGGAATGGCCTCGCTCGCGCCACTTTTCCCGCCCCTTCTTACAAGGACCAATGAGCTGCAAGCGGCGCCTTCTGCCGCCGAGGCGAGCGACCAGTGCGCTTCGAGATCCTTCACTGACGGCCCGCCCCTTTACCTCCGGCCCGCTTCTCCTCGCGCCAGACTATCAGGCCAGCCAATAGAGCGTCGAGTTGAGTCTCGTGACACTTCTCCCTCCTCGTGTGATTTGCCTTCCCAGACTGTTCTTTCCCTTTTTGGGGAGGTGGCCAATGGGGCGTCGAGTAACGCTTCCAGGACTAGGCTGGCCCTGCCCCCCAGGAATGGCTGCCCGGCCCGCCCTCCCGCGCACGCGCAGTCTCGCAGGGACGGCACCTCTTGAGCGTTTGTCTTCGACTCTGCGCGGGCGGCTACTCTTTGCTGTGTGGACGCCAGTGTTTTCGCACTTCTCTCCCGCTGCCCAACTCCCGATCTACCTTTCTCCTTTTATGTTCCCTGTGCTGTGATATCCCTGTTTCCTTCCTGGGTCCCACCTTCTCACGCTGAGACCCATTCCTTGTGTCTCTTATCGTCCGCGCTGGTGCTGATTTTCCTAACTCTGACATTTTCCGTCTCTGAGAGCCTCTCTCTCTGCCTGTTCATCCTGCTGATTTTCGGAACCTCTTTCTCCACGTGCCTCATTCCCTCCTAGCCTGGACCCCTGCCCCTCCCATCCTCCTCTTCGCTTCCCGAGACGCTTCTGTGGTTTTTCTGTCTTTTTAGCCCTTTCTACCCTCTGTGTTCATCCTCCTCCCGGATTGCACCCCATTCTCGGTGCTCCACTCTCTAATTGTAGCCTTCTCTGTGCATCTCTACTAGACCCATCTCACGGTTTCCCTCCCCATTCCCTGTGGTGTCCCCTTTTCTCTATGCATTCTGCCCTGTCTCCTTTTCTCTCTTTGAGCCTCTAAGATTGTCTCCTCTCTCCCCTGAGAACCCGGTCCTTGTGCCCCACTCCTCATTTTTCTGCCGCTCCCGATTGTGCTTTCTCTGCTCCCTGCAAGGTTCCATTCCAACAGTTTGCTCCTCCTTGTCTGTGTGGTTTCTCTTTTGTAGGGATAGCATCGCCTCTGACCACCACTCCATCCCTTTTTCCTTGAGGATTTCATTCCACTCTTTTCTGGTTGTGTCCGTGCTTGTTCTCAGATTGCTGGGTCCCGTTGTTTTGCGTTCCCAGGCAGGTGTGTGCCATCTTCTCTGCTTGGTCCAACTCCTTTGTTTGATCCTTTGTCAGCCTTCATTTCCCCTTCCTGTGTCCCATCTTTTCTGCTGGTCTTGGCCTCTTAGCTTGCCGCAGATTTCTGGGTTACGGATCCTGTGTCAGGTATTCTGGACAGAGAAGTGTGGCAGAAGTGACCTCTAGCTGGACTGCTGTGCAGGGGGGCAGTACTAGACGAAGTTGGAAAGGTGGTTTGGGGCCAGTCTGGGGGAGGAAGGGTGAAGGTGTGTGGAATGCTTTAATGCCAGCTGAAGCAATTGACATTAAACCTTTAGGTAGTGGAGAGAGAGATAGGGGGACCAACATTTTTGGAGAGCTTAGCTCTTGCCTGGCACTTTATACTAATAATCTTATTAATTTTCAACAATGACTCTGTGGGATATATTACTAATATATTTTATAAATGAGTTCAATAAGATGCACAAGATTACACAGCCAGACAACAGAGAGGTAAAGATTCCAACGTTGGTCTGTCTTTGAGTCCAAAGTCTATCAACTTTGTACAACCTACAGTGTTTTAGTTATTTCCAGTAATCCCCAGTTCCCCACTTTTATTCTCTAACTGTTGCATAGGCACTCATTTCAGGCGGCTCACGCATATCTTTTAGTGTGTGTGTGTTCTTGCAAGATGTGCGGTGTTTTATGTGCATGGTGCTTCAATTGACGCGAATGACATTATTTACTGTTTAAAATAATCAGCACTGTTTATATGAGCCAGTGCATGTGATGCGTGCATCGAACCAGTTGCTTCTAACTGCTGCGTGATATTCCATGGTGTGCATCCCCTGCGTGTCACATGTTCCTAGGTCTCAGGGAGGGACGCCCACATTGCCGTCAGCTCACTGTCACCATAATAATGCTACATTCTCATGTGTTCCTTTGTAGTTGAAGGTGGAAATCTCTGTTATGTGTACCTAGGATATACCAGAGATGGCTCTTTGTAAGCCTAATTTGACTAAGTATTGCCAGACTCCTCCTCACAATGAATGATGCTTTGGGTCTGAGACACTGTTCAGAACTCCTCCCTTCCTCAGGGTCCAGAAGAGGACCCTATCCCTGGCCCCAACTACCCCATGAGCAGCAGTGCACAAGGGTCTCTGTAGCCCCACAGTCCTACCAATGCTCATAGTTTTCCAGCTTTCTGATCCCTCGCCAGTCTGATAGATGCACATTTGAATACATTGTATTTCTCTGATTATTGCTGAGCTGGGGTGTTTCTTCATACGCTTGTTAGCCTTTCTGTTTTTGTTTGTTTGTTTTGTTTTGTTATGCGGTACGTAGGCCTCTCACTGCTGTGGCCTCTCCCGTTGCGGAGCACAGGCTCCGGACGCGCAGGCTCAGCAGCCATGGCTCACGGGCCCAGCTGCTCCGCGGCATGTGGGATCTTCCCGGACCGGGGCACGAACCCGTGTCCCCTGCATCGGCAGGCGGACTCTCAACCACTGCGCCACCAGGGAAGCCGCCTGGTTTGTTTTTGAGATTGCTTCTTCATATGCTTGGTCCATTCCCCTGCTGGGGTTGCTCTCTTTTTCTTGTCAATTTGCCTGAGATCCTTGACCATTCTCGTTTTAAGACTTTGTATACGCTCTTATGCCAATTTTGGCACTTCATATTATTTTAGAAACTTACCCACTTCATCTGGGTTTTCAAATTTATAAATGTAGAGTTGTTAATGACACTTTTATTATTCTTAGAATATGTGATGTCTGTTAATTTTTATTTTTCATTCTGTATTTTATTTGCATCTTTTTTTCTTGATTAGAGTTGCCAGAGAATTATCTTAGTAATATTGTCAAAGAATGAATATTAGTCTTTTGTAATACTTTTTTGTTGTTTTCTATTTCATTGATTTCTGTCATCTTTATTTCTATCCCTTTTGGGGGGATGCTTTGTTGTCTCTTATATAACTTCTTGAGTTAATTCATAAACATTTTGTAATTCTTCTTGTTTCCTGATAAATGTATTTAAATTATAAATTTACTTCTGAATATTGATTTAGAAATCAGAGTCCCAAATTTTGATGTGTATTTAAAAAAACTTTTGATGTTGAAATGATTATTGGCTTACAAGAAGTTGCAAAAATTTTATATAGAGTCCCTTAAACCCTTCTTCCAGTTCCCCATAGGGACATCCTGTATAACTGTAGTATATGAGCAGGAAATTGACATTGGTATATTACTCTTAACTAACTTACAGGCCTTATTCAGTTTTCATCAGATTTTACATGCATGTGTGTGTGTGTGTGTGACATGTAGTATGTTTGCTATTATTCAGTTCTAAATACTTTTTAATTTCTTTTTTGAGTCAAGGGTTATTTAGTAATATGTTGGTTAACTCCTACACACACATTTGTTGTTCTGATCTCATTGTCTCTGGGTGGAGAATAGCCTGTATGATAGGGATCCTTTGAATAAGCCAGCGTCCTCTGCTCAGCACCATGTCCAGTGGCAGAACCTAAGCAGGAGAGTGAAGAGTCAGGATTTGAGAAGCTAATGTGGGTTCGGGTTAGGTTGGAAGAGAGACTATGGAGATGGGAAGACCTGTGTCCCTGAAGGGCTCAGGGAGCCTATGTTAATGAAAATGATAATCAACTTTCTGCTCCAGAAACAGTGACCCAGAGGCTGACAAGAACTGAGCTTGAGACCTAGATTGAAATTGGTTCCAGACTGAGGCCCAGCATCCAGGACCCAGACACAGGACCATGGGACCTCAGCATTTGAGCCCTGTGCAGCTGCTCTGTCTCCTAGGGGCCATTTCCACTCTGCCTTGTATGTCCTGTGGGGCTGGACCCTTAGGGACCCTCTTGGCTGGGATGGGAGGGCTGGATTCATGTCACTGGGGGAAGGAAAGCTGCATATCTGGGTCCCTTGGGAGACAGGGTCTGTGGAGGCTGAGCTCTTGATTGGCGGTTCGGGGCTGAGAAGGCAATGCAAGGGGCAGGTGACTGGAAGAACATTCTCTCTTTAGGGGCTGGAGCGCTTTTGTGTTATGAAGCAACATCTTCCCTCTTCAGAGCTGTTGATCTCCATAACTGGCAATGGCTTCTGATGAGGAGCATGGTGTGTAAACTGAGTGAGGGCTGTGAGGAGACGCTGGTGTTCATCGAGACAGGTGAACGGGGGTGACTTTGCTACATTTTGTTTGCCATTCCTAGCACCCAGGGACTCTGGACTTGAGTTCCAGATATCTACCCCATTATATGTTTGGGAACAGCATCCAGACATCGGCAGGAGAGGGGCAGGACCCAGCTGGTTGTGGTGTGGGCTGGATAAGAGGACACAATGGAGGTGGACAGATCCCAGGAGGAGAGGGGGACTCTGGGAGAGAAGACAAGTTTGGGATACAAGGGAGAGAGGCGCAGACGGGCTCCTGTGGGGAGAAGAGTGAGGAGAGGCAGATGAGACGTGGGAAATCTGAGTGGTGAGTGGACAGTGGGGGAGGGGCAAAGTTGGTGATGGGGCAGCAGGAAGAGCAGGGCATGGGCTGGGAGCTTGAACTGGGTGTGGCCAGCGACACTGATCAGAGCTCTCCAATCTTCTGCCCCGCAGGGACCAAAAGGGGAGTTGTGGGTTTTAAAGGCTGCAGCCCAGCTTCATCTTACCCCCCGCAAGTCTCCTACCTCGTTTCGCCGCCCGGATTGTCCATTGCCTCCTATAGCCGTGTCTGCCGGACATACCTCTGCAATAACCTCACCAACATGGATCATTTTGTGAAACTCAAGGCCGAGGCTCCTAAGACTTTAGCATCTTCTTCCCATAGCTGCCCAACCTGTGTGGGCGAGCACTCCAAGGACTGCCTCCCAAATTTTGTCACCACCGAGGCTTGCCCCAACAATGCTACTGAGTGCTACAGTTCCACCTTAAAATTTCAGGCGGGTGAGAGAAGAGAAACTTTCTTTCTCAGATGCCTGCTCTAGGCCTGCTGCCTTCCCGTCTCTGAGGGAGGTGGGTGGGACTGAGGTCCCATGGTCCTGTGTCTGCGTCCTGGGGGATGGGGGTTGTGGCACGTAATTCCAAGGAGGAGGGGAGAAGGTGCCTGGTACCTGAGTGTTTGGTGGGAGAGCAGGGGTCCTGGTTTGTGAGGGGTGTCTGGAAGGAGGGGTAGGATGTTTGAGTCTTGAAAGTGTCTCTGACTCCTTGCTCTCTTCCTTACAGGGTATCTCAATACCACCTTCCTCCTCATGGGCTGTGCTCGTGAATACACCAATATTTTATCCAACTTTCACCATATTGGCAGCATCAGAGTGACTGAGGCCATCAACATCTTAGACAAGGCCCAGTTTGCTGGTGCAGAGCCCTCTAGTGGGAGACCTGCTTGGAGCATCCTCTTAGGCCTTCTGTTTGCCCTCAGGGACTGACGATCTAGCTGGACCAAATACCCCTACCCCTTCACATAGTGAAATAAAGTTACAGAGTTGCCTTTCTGCCTTGTCCTGTGGTCCATGAGGGTTGTGGAGGCGTGAAAGGTCTGAGGAGGGCCAGACGTGTCCAGGGAGGCAGAGGGGAGGGGCAGGTAATGGGCAGTGCTCGCTGTGAAGTGCGCAGGGGGCTTGGGGAGGAGGATCATTGGCAAAGTGACAGAATCATGCCCAGCAAGCAGGAGAAACCTAAACACTCCCCTTCGCCGCTGCCTCCTGAGGACCTGAGTTCTAGCCTGGGTTCAGCCATTGACTTGGAGATCCTGGCCAAACCTTCTCCCTTTTTGGGCTTCCATTTCCTCCCCTTTAAAATGAAGGCCTTGTAGGGAAGTCATAGGGATTATAAATTCAATTTGAGTAAAGTTTAAAACCATATATTTTATGATAAAGCACCTTTAACTTAAGATGGCCAGAGCACTGACACTGATATGATATATTTGCTGTAAAGAGAATTATGAAAGTTTTATTTTCCTGATATTAAAAGTTACTTAATGAAGAATTGTTTCCATTAAAAAAAATAAAATGAAGGCCTTATGAATTAGAAGTGTGGCTCATTCGTATGAGTCAGATACTGTGGTAGTATCTGGCTAGGGTTTTTTTGTTTGTTGTGTTTTGCTTTTGGTGCAAAAAATTTATTAAATGAAAATGGACATGGATACAAAGGGCACGTGGTACGTGAGTGAGACATGTTCTGAGCCAGCCAGACTCAAGGTTGCAAGGTCACTTTTTTTCCAGCTTTACTGAGGTATAATTGACAAAACTGCAATATAGTTAAAGTGTACCACATGATGGTGTGATATATGTATACATCGTAAAAGGATTCCTACCACTGAGTAAGCTAACACATTCATCACCTCACATATGTACCCTTTTCTTTCTTCTGATGAGAACACAAGTTCTATTCTCTTAGCAAATTGCAGTTATACAATGCAGTATTATCAACTATAGTCAACATGTTATACATTAGATTCTCAGACCGTATTCATCTTATAACTGAAAGTTTGTACTCTTTTACCAACTTTTCCCTATTTCCCCCAACCCTAGCCCCTGGCAACCATCTTTTGAATCTCTGTTTCTATGAGTTCAATTTTTTTTTTTTTTTTTTTGCGGTACGCGGGCCTCTCACTGTTGTGGCCTCTCCCGTTGCAGAGCACAGGCTCTGGACGCGCAGGCTCAGCGGCCATGGCTCATGGGCCCAGCCACTCCGCGGCATGTGGGATCTTCCCGGACCGGGGCACGAACCCGTGTCCCCTGCATCGGCAGGCGGACTCTCAACCACTGCGCCACCAGGGAAGCCCTCCAAGGCCCATTCTTGACCATGGTGTGTACTGCCTCTGGGCACACTGTCCTGTTGGTGAGGCTGTGTCTTGCCATGTGACAGGGAATGGCCTTGGGCCCCAGTCTGAGCTCTGAGCCTGTGTGAGCCTTCCTGTGTGTGTCTGGAGCCAACTCCAGTTCTATCCTTGGCTAATGATGATGTCTATGGCAGGGAGGATGATGAGTCTGGGGGTCTCTGGGCCCGGCGGCTATGTCTGTTTCTTTTCTGCACAGGAAATTCCCAAAGGTCCTCACTTGGATTGACACATACTCCTAATCCAGAAAGGACTTCATGTGTGCCTCTGCCTGAGGCTTGTAGCATCTCTCTTGGTCTGTCAGTGTTTCTCCAGCCTGATGAGATCTGTAAATAATGTGACCCCCTAGGGAACCCAGGTGACAGCACTTCCTTCTCCCAAGTGAAGGTTAGGCTGTCCAAAGCCAACCCAGGGCCCCTTAGTCCTAGGAGTAGGAGTCAAGAAGTTAGGTCCTAGGGCAGCCAGGCTGAGGCAGGTGGACTGACAACGAATGGATGAGCGGATTGAATGAATGATGGTGGGACAGGGCTGTTTGGAGCTGTACTGCACCCCTCCTCCAGGCATTCCCCACTATGGGGCACCCCTTCCTCCTTCCTTTCCCTGACTCACCCTTAAACTTCCTTTTTGGACAGCAGCTTCTAAACCTCTTCCTCATTACCGTCGCAAGAGTGTCAGAGACTTGGGACTTCTTAACGCATCCCAGTGGGTGAGACTCTGCGCTTCCACTGCAGGGGGAACAGGTTCGATCCCTGGTCGGGGAACTAAGATTCCCACATGCCCCAGTGTGGCCAAAAAAAAAAAATGTGGCTCATACCTGAAAATCGTGCTTGAACCATTTCCCACCTTAGAAACACCGAGGGCAGGAGTTGCCCACGGTCACACAGCAAGTCCGGAGCCGGAAGAGGAATCCTGGACCGGGACACTCACATTCTGGACTCCCCTCCCAAGATGGTACTGGGATGTCTGATAGTCTCTCTGCTGGGTGTGGTATTTCCCTCTCACATCACCCGCTTCTCTCAGTGGATTATCCCCGCACGCCCGCCCCATAGGGCGGAAATGAGCCAGTCTACGGGCTCCCCCACTTCCTGTGGCAGGACGTTAGTCCACTCGGTCCCCAGTTTCCCATAGGATGTCTAAAGTACCTTCAGGGCTGCTGCCCACCCCCGCCCGCTCACCTCTGGCTTTGTCTTTTAGCCACCGTCGGCGCCTACGGCTCTTGGACCCCTCTTGGGCCCTTTTCGCGGTCCCGTCCCCCTAGCTTGCTCCATCAGTCCTATGTGGTCCCCGATCCCGGGGCTAATTCCAGAGGCTAGGGCCGAATCCAGCCGCCAGTCCCGGCCCCTAGGACCAATCCTTGCTATCGGGCCCTCAACACCACCCAGTCCCGGACTTGCTCCTCTCTGGGTTGCGCCCCAAGAGCAATCCGGGCTTCACTCCATTGCGGGGCCCCGCCCCCCATGGCTAAGGACTGAGGCCTGGCCCTGCCCCCTTACGCGCATTGAAGAGACCACGGACCAACAACAAATGCAGCCTTGTCTTTCTGGCCGAACTAGTGGGGAGTCCCGCGGGGGTCTCTCCAGCGGGGAAGCCTGGGTCTTTTCACGTGTTGACTGTAAGTGTCGTTTCCCCACTGCACTTGCCACATAAGAATCATCTAGAACGCATCCCACCCACCGGCTGGAGCAGGAGACAAGGCTAGGGGCGAGGGGCCCGCCAGGTCCTCAGGCAATTGGAAATCGGGCGGGGCGACAGTGCCTGAGGCAAAGCTCTGTCTGTGAGCCATTGGAGGAGGCAGCCCCACCCTTTCCTCCGCCTTCTGTGCTCTAGTTCTCCTATTCTCTTTCTCAGGGTTCTTTTCTCTGCCCTCTCCTTTCTGGCGAGAATGGAAGTGAGTGGATGGTGGACCTAAGAGTGATCAATGACTGCGCACTGGTCCCGAGCTGCGCATCGCCTCGCTGGAGGGAGAGAGAGCGTGACTCCAGCCTGGGAAAAGGCGGGAAACGGAGGAGGCTCGCGCATGCGCACAAATCAACTCTTTCCGAGGGTCCCGGAGAGGCGGCTTTGGCTGTGGCGGCGCCGTGGTGAAGGCGTCCCTTGAGACTGCGTTCGGGAGGCCCAGGGAGACCGCTGTTTAGCACCAGAAGCACCATCCCGCCCCTCCTCCCCGCCCTCCCAAAGCACACGAGCAGCCGTGGCACTGAGAGACCCGGATGACCCTCTGCTCCTCAGTCCTGAGAGAGGCGGCCCAGCCCTTCCGGGGGACACAGGCCTCTGGGCTTAAAGCAGATTTTTGCTGTGCTCGAGGTTCCTGCTGGGATTCAGCTTCAGGGGGCTCCTGCTGCGGGAGGGCCTCTGCTGTGAAGTGCGTTCCCGCTGGGTATCCGGTCCCTGCTGAGCCTTAGATGCTGCCTGGGCTGTGGGTGTTTTTCTGGCCCAGACTCTTACTGGGTGATAGGTGTCTGGTGTGGCTTTGATTTTCAGATGGGCCTAAATACTGACTTAGAACCTGTCTCCACTGTTGTTTTTTTTCTTAAGGGAGATATTGATCTCCCAGGCTTCATTCCTCTGGGCTCTCACAGACCTCCTTTGTCACAGATCCCTCAGTGGTTACTCACGATGACACCTCCATTTGGGTTCCACTCCTTCATCCTGGCATCCCTGCTCTTCCTAAGGCAGTCGGCACATGGGCTGACCACAGCTGCCTCCCCACTCCTGTGCCAAATGAAGCGCTCGTGTGCCTCCTGCTGTGGGAGGAGGGATTGGGGGCAGAGGGAGGCTGAGAGCCCAGCACTCTCCTACCAGAGGAGGCCCCACTCACCACTCAGTTAAAATGTTTCTTCTCATAAGGCCAGCACCCCAACTTAGTCCTCTGTTTCATCTGGATGACAGAAGCCAGATTCTGGAGGAGTGTTCCTTTTCTGTTCTCTCCGTCTGATGTTTGAGGAAAGGGTCAGAGAGGGAAGCAGGATCTACCCTGTTGTAATTGTTTCCTCTTTATTCATTCATACAAATGGTTTCCACTTTAATTTCCTTCTATTATCGTTCTGATCATTTTACTCCCATGTTTAAAAATGAGAAAGACTGGGGCTTCCCTGGTGGCGCAGTGGTTGGGGGTCCGCCTGCCGATGCAGGGGACACGGGTTTGTGCCCCGGTCCAGGAAGATCCCACATGCCGCGGAGCGGCTGGGCCCGTGAGCCATGGCTGCTGAGCCTGCGCATCCGGAGCCTGTGCTCCGCAACGGGAGAGGCCACAACGGTGAGAGGCCCGCATACCGCAAAAAAAAAGGAAAATAAAAATAAGAAAGACATCTCATTTTTACATCTTGAAGCTGTTTTGAGTGGCATTTGAAATCTTCCACACCATCTCTCTAGCCTTCAACTATGCCTCTGCACATACGTCTTCTGTAGTAGATTGGAAACTTACAGTCAGATGACCGTTAATGATGGTGATGATGATAATCATAAATACTAGAGGCATTTTATGTGCTAGGAAATGGTGCCAGGTTTTCTTTTTTTTTAAACCTATATTATCTTTAGTAGGACAATGTCTGATTCATTACTTTAACTTCTTTCTTTGCCCCACCTAGCTCTTACCTCAGAAAGGTTTGTTGAATGAGTAGAAGAATAGAAAGTTGGAAACTGGAGCGAGATTGAAGGTGGTGTTGGATAGAGGTGTGTGTATAATCTGGATTGAGTTTGGAATGAACAGGGTAAAGTGGGTTGTCTGGATTGAATGTGAGTTTCCAGACCCCATTTGAAAATGATTTTGACCTATTACATTTAAATATATTTATTGACTTTTGTTTACTACTTGCTTGGCTGTATTTAAGATCCAGTGGGAACAGCTAGGCAACCAGAGATTCCCGGTAAGTAAGTTTAAGCCTGGGTAAGGGGAGGCCCCAGGAAAAGACTGACAAGAAAAGAAGCCACTAGAGGGGGCAATAATCTTGGGGAACATGCTTTTTGGGATGATTTAGGGAGTAGGGACAGGGATGGGGAGCTTGAGGTGGGAGAAGAGCATCTTCTAGGTGCGCTCACTGCCTTGTTGACAGAATGTTTTATCCGGACGGTGGGCTCTCAGAGCTCCTATAAGGGCAGAGCAAAACTTGCCAGCTGACATCGTCTGAGAAATTGCTGGCAGGCTCTGGAGGGTTTGATTGGCTTCTTGTGGTGTCTTTGGTGCCCTAGGGTGAAAAGAAAAGGGAGAGACTACTGTTAAAAACATTTTTTATGAGAGCTTTTAAAATGTTAAAAGTAAGACTCATCCCATGGGAAAAATTAAAATGAAAAAGTATATCCAGTAAAAAGTTAAAGGATGCCCCAACCCCAGCTGCTACTCCTCATTCTGTAGAGCTAACTGTTGTTACTAGTTTGCTCCATAGTTTTCCATACATTTTTGTATATAAACATAATAGTTCACTTTAAAAAACAAAATGAGCTTATCCTATACATATTGTTTTTGCTACGTTCCTTTAACAAATCTTTTATTATGGCACGTCTATTTTCTTTTCTTTATGGCTTTACCACCTACCTATACATTCCTATATAATTTAGTTTAATTTTGCCTTATTTTAAACTTTATGTATATCAAATCATGCTATAACTATTCTCTCTTATTTTTTTCTCTTCTACTCAACATTATGTTGCTTTATTATTGTTCATTCTCACAGATATATAATATTCAAATATACTACTACTTATTTATTCACTGACCAATTTCCAGTTTGGGATAGTTATAAACAATCCTGCTATGAAATCCTTGTTCATTTCTTCCACTGTACATAAGCAACATTCCTTTTGAGTATGGAATTGCTAAGAGTGGAGTTGCTTGGTCACAGAAATTAAACTTTAGTAGATAACTACCAGCACTTTCTCAAAGTGGTTTACCAGTTTACACTCCCTTTAGCAGGAGATGATAGTTTCTCTGTTCTACTCTCTGACAATACATGGAATTATCAGACATTAAAATTGTTGCCAATCCTTGGGATTGACATATATACACTAATATGTATAAAGTGGATGACTAATAAGAACCTGCTGTATAAAAAAATAAATAAAATAAAATTCAAAAATTCAAAATTGTTGCCAATGTTATGATGTAGAGTGATCTTTTTTAAAAAAAAATAAATTTATTTATTTATTTTTGGCTGCATTGGGTCTTCGTTGCAGTGCGCAGGCTTCTCAATGTGGTGGCTTCCCTTGTTATAGAGCACGCGCTCTAGAGCGCAGGCTCAGTAGTTGTGGCGCACGGGCTTAGTTGCTCCGCGGCATGTGGGATCTTCCTGGACCAGGGCTCGAACCCATGTCCCCTGCGTTGGCAGGCAGATTCTTAATCACTGCGCCACCAGGGAAGTCCCTCTGTTCGGTTTTTTTTTTTTTTTCCTCTGTTCGGTTTTAACTCATATTTTCTCAGTTACTAGTAAGGTTGAGTGCCATTTCACATGTTTATTAGCTATTTGGATTTCTTGTCTCTGAAGTGCCTCCTCAACTCTTTTGCCTATTTGTTGTGTTTCCTGCCTTCCTCTCATGGATCTATAGGAATTACTTATCAGTCTGAATATTAATCCTTTATCGACATTAATATTTGCAGACATACCCCTACTCTTCTTCTTCTTGTCATTTTCTTTTGATGACCAAAATTTCTTAATTTCAATAAAGTCAAATTTACTAATCTTTTCCTTTATGACTTATAATTTTTGTTACTTGTTTAAGAAATCCTTTCCTACCCCAAGGTCATGAATATAGCCTCCAATATTCCCTTGTAAGTTTGTCTTTCAAATTTAGACCTTTAATTCACTGAAATTTATTTTTGTGATGGGCTTGAACTAGGGGGTCTCTGCACCTTTTATTCACTTAATATATTGTGGACATCTTTCCAATCAACATATAATGATCTACCTAATTATTTTTGACAAGTGCAGAATTGCCCAATTTGCTCTTGATGAATTTTTTATTGAGGTATAACTGACATCTAACATTATATTAGTTTCAGGCGTACAACACCATGATTTGATATTTGTATACGTTGTAAAATGAACAAACTATAAGTCTGTTAATAATGAGCATTTAATATGTTAATTGTCACTACAATACTGCTATATTCTTATACATATATCTGAATATTCATGCTAGTATTCTATACTAGAGATTTCTTGAAGTGAGATTACTGGTTAAAAGGTACACACATTTAAGTTTGCCTCTCACTGTTGCGGCCTCTCCCGTTGCAAAGCACAGGCTCTGGACGCACAGGCCCAGCGGCCATGGCTCACGGGCCCAGCCGCTCCGCGGCATGTGGGATCTTCCCGGACCGGGGCACGAACCCGTATCCCCTGCATCGGCAGGCGGACTCTCAACCACTGCGCCACCAGGGAAGCCCCACACATTTAAATTTTTGATAGGTACTACCAAATTTTATTTTACCTCCGTCAACAGTGATAAGGATCTAGATTCATCCCATTCTTGATAATATCATAACATCAATCAGTTTACCTCTTGCCAATATTCTTTTTATATGACATTTATTTATACCTAGACTAGGGAGGAATCACATTTTGTTTGACACCAACACCGGTGTCATGGTCAGAGATCAATGACGGGTCCCCAACAGCCCCATCTGCCTCCACTTTGATACGCAATGGCATTCTATCATTAAGGAATTTGGTTAAGCCTCTCTAGTATTAGGAGAATTGCGTTTTGCTTTTCTTTCTCTTCCTATTTCCCCACAAGCTGACACTGAGTAGAAATGGCTGAGAAGTGTGCTTATCCTGGTCTTCATTTCATTTCTCTTGTCTCTTCACAACCCCTGCTCCAGCCCTAGTTGATTCCACAGAGTGACTCTGGTTTAAGGACGGTCATTCTTTTGCAACTTACTGGTTTTCTTCACTCTGCCCTTGAAATGATCACAGGGACACGGCTTCTTTGGCAGCCTGGGCACTGTCATGAGTTTTCTTTCAGGGGCTCTCAGGAACCAATCTGAAATAAGGGAGTTGCTGCTTAGAAGGGTTAATATGTTTGAGTCAGGGCTTTACTCGCCATCTTCCTTGCCTCTCGATTCGTTTTCATACTGCAGTGGTGTGGGAAAGGGTCAACACAGAACAGTGAAGATATCCAGTTATATGAGCACCAGGGTCTCTAAGTTGTTTGCCTGACCTGTATGGGCAAGGATTTGGTGGCAGGTTTGGAGGAGGCATCAGGGTATCATTAGGGAGACTGAAAAATGAGGAATAAGACCTAGGTGTCTGCTTTTTAGTGGCTGCTTTACCTCAAGCAAGCCTTGCCTCTCTGATTTCAGTCTTACCTGTGAGTAAAATAAGGTTGAGAATGGGGTCCAGGAAAGACTTGGAAGGCAGCCCTGGGTTGTTGGGGAAAAGAGGGTAAGGGAGAGGGGGCAGCCAGAGATTCAGCCAGCTCCCCGCTGGACCTTGGAGGAGTCTGGTTCTTACATGAAACTCAGGAAGAAAATAAGTGTTGGTGCTGCATGTGATGGGCTTGTGGAGAGGGGAGAGGGTGAGGTCAGCTCAGATAACATCTGCTCCGGTCCCAGAGGGACTCAAGGGAGCAAGTTGGGATCTGATGGTGCATCGCTGTTGTCAATGCTGGATTACTGACCTTTGCACTCACATTCTTGGCCTCCGTCCTGGAGCCACCTCCCAGAAGCCTGGCGTTGGTCCCTATGGCCTCTGGCAATCCCTGTAGGAAGGAAAATGGTCACTTCCAGTCACTGGAAAGCGAAGGGACCAAGAGAATTGGTCCCCTATCATTGTGCTACCGAGGTCAGCGTAGCTCCATTGCTCTTCCTTTTTACTCAGGGATCTAGGGTGCTTCAAGAGAGGAGTATTTTAAATGGATAAGGAATTGAGGTTTAAAATCTGGCCTAGAGAAAAGCTTAGCTGGAGGTAGGTGGAGAAAGAATGGCTTCTGGATGGAAGAGAGGACAATAGGTAGGGGTTAATCAACACCTTACAACCTCCCCCATTAAGATCCCTCCCTACACATATTAAAATCCTCATGACCTAAGGAATGAGAGCAAGGAGTAGATTATTCCATAAACCAGTCAGGAGCTTCACTGGACCTCCACCTTCGGTTGTATTTGAATCCATAATCCCAGTTTAACTGTAAGAAGATGGTATTTACCTTTGTTCCTCTGCAACAAATCCATTCCTCTTTTGGCCTCTATTCAAGTCTGTCTTACCACCTGATGCTATCTTATTCCCATTTTGTGATACCTAAAATATTTTTATGACAATCAAGTATGATGTTTTATAGAGATTCTTGAGCTAGAACTGGGTCCAGATGATGCTTCCTCTGTACAGGAGTTGCTCATATCTCCTGCCAGAATTAATTACGGTTTCCCATGGTTCCCCGTCACATTTCAATACAGCTCTATCCTTGCACAGTTATAGTTTGTTGTTTGAAATGTGTTGTGGACTGAATTGTGTCCCCCTAAAATTCATTGAAGCCCTAACCCTTAATAACTCAGAATGACTGTATTTGAGGATAGGGCCTTTAAAGAGATGATTAAGTTAAAATGAGGCCCTGATGGTTGGGCTCTAATCCAGTCTGACTGGAGTCCTTATAAGGAGAAGAGATTTGGGCACACAGAGAGACACCAGGCATGTACATGCACAGAGGAATGACCAGGTGAGGAAAGAGCGAGGAGATGGCCATCTGTAAGGCAAGGAGAGAGCCCTCAGAAGAAACCAAAGTTGCTGACACATTGATCTTTGACTTCCAGCCACCAGAATTGTGAGAAAATAAGTTGCTGTTGTTTAAGCCTCCCAGTCCGTGGTATTTTGTTATGGCGGTCCTAGCAAACTAAAAATTTTTCTTCCTCACTAGACTCTGAACCAATGGCTCAGTGGTCATTCAGCTACAGGGCTCCTGACACATGGTAGACACGTGGTAAATGTTTGTTTGATAAGCGGATGAACAAGTTGTCCAGAGAGGGCCCTTAGAGCAGCATCCGGTTCAATCCCGCTCTCCTATTTCCCAAACTCTTTCTGCCACACAGATGAAGGGTGTTGCATCATTTCTCCAAGTGCTGGTTCCCAAGTGTTTTCATGTGCTGTTTGGAGTGGCATTAAAGTAATTTCAACGGGCATAACCCCAGCTGTCTAAACTTTTCTACTATATCACTGTCACCTGATCTCTACTTCTGGTTCCAGAGAAAAGCCACAGAATACTAGAGCCAGAAGGAAACTTGGAGATTATTAGTGGAACCCCTTCACTGAGAAGTTTTTCTTTTCCGTTTTTAATGCAATATAACTATATTAGAGAAAATTTGTAAAGTAAAAATGAAGAAATCTTTACCCTTATCAGCTGTTGGAATTTTGGTTGTTTACTGCATATAATTTTGTTAAATTAATGAATTTAATTTATTCATTTTTGGCTGCGTTGGGTCTTTGTTGCTGCCCGCAGGCTTTCTCTAGTTGCGGCGAGCGGGGGCTACTCTTCGTCGTGGTGTGTGGGCTTCTCAGTGCAGTGGCTTCTCTTGTTGTGGATCACGGGCTCTAGGTGCGCAGGCTTCAGTAGTTGTGGCACACGGGCTTAGTTGCTCCGCGGCATGTGGGGTCTTCCTGGACTAGGTCTTGAACCTGTGTCCCCTGCACCGGAAGGTGGATTCATAACCACTGCGCCACCAGGGAAGTCCCTGCATATAATTTTTAAATGAAGTGATAACCATAGTATGTGAGCCAATTTCTTTTTGTTCACTTTATAAGCTTGTTCCTTTGTTTTCCTACAACATTTATAACAGACATTTTGAATGACTGACTAACACTCTCAAGTATATGTGTTTCCGATTATTTAACTCTTCTCTCATTGCTGAATGTTTAGATTGTTTTATTTTTGGAGATTGATAAATTTCTTTGTGCTTGTAACCGTTTTCCAAATGTTGGATTGCTGCCTTGGGCAAGATTTCCCAAAATGGAATTACTGGGTCAAAAGTTATGAACAGTTTTATGTTTCTTGATATCATTACCAAGTTGTTTTTAAAGCATTGTACTAATTAACTAAATCACCATCTCTTATTTTCAGGTGAGAAAACTGAGGCCTAGAGTGAGCAAATGAAATGCCCAAGTTCACAAAGGTAATGGTGACACACCTGGAGCTAAAGCCTTGGTCCAAGGCTCGTAGTCTGCTGTTCTTTCTGCAGCCCTACATGACCCTAACTTCATGGTGTAACTGAAAACGAAGGTGTTACTATAATATTATGTCCTCCAAGTGTCAGTCAGACATTTTTGGACCACCTTAATGATTTTTGCTGTAACTTATACCACCTTTTCTACTATTTACTTGATACTTTTTTCTAAATAAATTTAATTTACATAAGAGCTTCATCCTATGCAATGTTATCTGTGAGATTATGGGTTTGATACATGCTTAGCTTGTTCTCCTAACATGCATTAAAATAAACATATAACTATTAAAGTAAAAGCTTATTTCTGTTCTACGTAAAATCAGCTTTGGATAATATTAATACAGTAGAATAGCATGGACTTTATATCCAGGCAGACCTGGGGTCAACTGCTTCCTCTGTCAGTTAACTCTGTAGCCTGGGAGAAGTCACTTAGCTTCTACGATCTTTGGTTCTCTGGTTTGTAAGGAGTGGATGTTAGTATCCACCTTGCAGTGTTGTTAGGAATAAAGGAGCTACGGGGGCTGGTGCCGGAGGAGGTGCTCAGTACACGACGGGTATTATTGTGGTTATTATTGCAGACTTCTAGTTATTTCCCAAAGGGAGTGTCTATGCTGGAGTATTAGGCTTACTGCTTTTTGCTGACTTGTATGTGTAAAGAAGTTACTTCCACTTGTTAGGTTTTGCAGTAGCTCTATTATTATTTTGACTTCTCATTTTCGCTACTTACTAGCATTGTGATTTTTGGACAAGCTGCTTACCTTTTCTGTGCCTCATTTACATAATTTGGATTGGATTGGCCAAAATGTTTGTTCGGGTTTTTGGTAACATCTTACCCGAATGAACTTTTTGCCCAATCCAATAAAACGGGGCTAAAAAAAGTACATTGGTGTGCGTATGCACACATCTGTCCACCAGAGGGCCTAGACGCACTAGCCCTAGTAGCCATGGGCAATACCTAGTGCCCAAGGTTTGTGAATATCACTCCCCCATGAAAGGAACCAGGGCTCCGTGGACAAATGGATGACGCCAGGGCTGCGGAAGGGAAGTACAAGATGAGGCTGGAACATCTCGTGGTGTGAGAAAGTCAGGAACTGCTAAAGAAATGACATGTCAGAAAGACACCAAAGGGCTTCCCTGGTGGCGCAGTGGTTGGGGGTCCGCCTGCCGATGCAGGGGACGCGGGTTCGTGCCCCGGTCTGGGAAGATCCCACATGCGGCGGAGCGGCTGGGCCCGTGAGCCATGGCCGCTGGGCCTGCGCGTCCGGAGCCTGTGCTCCGCAACGGGAGAGGCCGCAGCGGTGAGAGGCCCGCTTACCACACACACAAAAAAAAGACACCAAAGCCACCTGGAGCTCAGTGGCCAGCTTTGGGACAATACGAGCGACGTGGTGAATAAGGATAGTAATAGATTATAATCCCCAAATATCCCCAAGTCTTTACTTATAAAAATAAATAATGGAATACCTAAATAAATGGGAAAGAAGGAACAGCTCTTTCTTATAGTAGAATCTTAATTAATAAATGTAGAAGGAATGATGGAAATAGAAAATCACTGCTTTGCTAAGACTCTATAATACCTGTTGTAGGCAAGAATCATCAATGGATTTTAAAAATTAACGGGCAAGAATATGATGAGAAGAAACAGGCTATTTGCATAGTCTCAAAGTATCTCTCCACAGGGTACTTATTAACTACAATGAGAAAATAGTACCTTTATGGACACCACCTTAAGCAGTGTTCAAACGTAACATCACCCATCATGAGAGAGACTGTTAGCGTGGGCCTTCTGATGTGCTGCGCTGAGAAGGCAAGTACCACTTCTATGGTCTCAGTGCCAGAAGTGCATAAGCTGAATTTAGTCATGAGGAAATATCAGATAAGCCCCAATTGAGGCACGTTCTACAAAGTAACTGACAGTACTCTTAAAAATGTCAGGGTCCTGAAAGACAAGGAAAGCTGAGAAAGTGCCTAGATTGGAGGAGACCAGGAGAGATGATGCCTTTCTTCAGTGTAGGATCCTGGATCGGATTCTGACCAGGAAAAGGACGTCAATGGGTGATTAGCAAATTCTGAAAATTCGTACATTAGTTAATAGTATTGTATCATGGCTAATTTTCTGGTCTTGATAATCATATTACGGTTATGAGAAAAACCGTGTGGGGGTTTTTGGATCTATTGGAGCTCTGATTCTTTTCACGACATTTTTAAGCCGGAAAAATGAAAAGTTAAAAATAAAAAAGTACACTACATTTCTGTGAGGACACAATGAAGTAGTATGTATAAAGCGCTTAGGAGAAGCCTGCCACATAGGACTGGTTAACACATGGGAGCTATTTATTATAAACAATTTTATAATTAATAAGTCATCTTACAAGGAATGAGTATTCTATCATTGTAAGTAATTTATTTCTTAACATTGTCATTGGTTCTCTTTTTTTTCCCTCTTCCCTGTGAAAAGCCTATTAAACATGTATGTGGTTATTTGAAGAGATAAAGCAAGATCAGATTTTATTTGGAGAATTTTGGGGCGGGAGGATTGTGTAGTGTTTTATTTCTTCTTGCCAGACTTGGTCCATCATTGCAAACTCCCCTTGCCTGGGAAACAAGAATTGAGCCCAGCCACCACCGGTCCCCTCTGGTTTGTAATCGCGCCACCTGGCAGCTCAGTGAGCTTTCCCCGGTTCATTGCTCCTGTGCCTTAGTAGGTACTTTAGAAATTTTACTCAGTCCATTTACTGAACCCTTATTAGGTTCACATTATCCATAGTTTACTCTTCACAACAGTTGCACACGCTAAGTGGTATTTTATTCATTTTAAGAAGATAAAACTGAGGCTGAAAAATGTTAAGCATCTTGTCCAGGGTTTCAAAGTAGGTGATGGAGCCAGGATTTGGATTGCGGTTCCCCTCAATTCAAGTCTGAGTCTCAAGGTCCAGGTGAGTCTAAACGTGTCGCCATGTTTGAGAATTATTGGTAGAGAGCAGTGGCCCCACTGGGCAGTGGTTCCCCCTCCAGGGGACATTTAGCAATGTCTGGAGATATTTTTGGCTCTACTAACTGGGCGGGGCAGGGTGGTAGGGGAGAGGCTGCTCTTGGCTTCTAGCAGGTGGAGGCCATGTGGATGTTGTTAAACATCCTGTAACCTGTTGTTAAACAGGTTACAAAGCACAGAACAGCCCCCCCTCCTCACAGCAAGGAATTATCCAGCCCTAATGTCAGTGGGCCTGCTATGAGACGCGGGTGTCGAGTCTCCTAAGGGCAACATTTTGAGCTCAGAAACCTGAGGATTTATTCTTTCACTTTGCGAATATTTACTGAGCACCGTGCGGGATAGTGTGAGGGGTGTGGAAACAATACACCAGATTGTGCCAGAGGGAGGTTACAGTGTAGAAGGGCAGGGGTGGAGGTGGGAGAGGCACACCAACACCTCAACTTAAGGTAGAACGTGAAAAGGGCAGAGAGTCGAGCTAGGGTTAAGCTTGTTCACAGGCGGGAGGGCTCACGTGTGGTCCTGGGACGAATCAAGGGAGGCTGTGGGAGGAGGGGCTTGGGGTGGGTTTTGTGAGCGAAGCTGAGCTGGTGGGAAAGCACAGGAGCAGCTCGGAGCAGCCCGAGGCCTAGCTGAGTGGAGCACGGAGCACTTAGTGCCAGGAGGGCTGGACTGGAAAGGCAGCTGCGGCTGCAGCTTGGAATCCAGGCTGAGGACTCTAGTGGTGTCTGTCCTAGTGGTGGAAAAGCCTTCGCTTCCAGAATGGTGGTCTAGGCCCCAGGGCTGGGGGGCCCAGCAGCTTCCAGAGAGCTCTCTCTGTAAGGGAGGGAACGTTGGAAATTGGGGTGGAGTAGGGAGAACTCCTGATTTTAGGACAGAGCTGATGCTCAGTATATAACAAAGCTATTTCACCTCAAAGTAGCCCGGGGGGAGATGTTCCCCTCGAGTGCAGACATAGGTCGGGATGAGGTCTCTTCTGCACAGCTGTTCTGCTAAGGGCTAGGCCACTTCAGCTGTAGTGAAAAGTGGAGCCGATTCGGAGCCCCTAACCCAGGGTCTGCTTCCCAAAGGTGAGCTGTTCAAACAGGGCTTGGTGTGCCTACAGTTTCAATCATGGGTACTACCTGGTGGTGTGATTTTTCTAGTTTATCACCATACCGTGAAACAGCATTAAAAATTGTTGGGGCACATCTGGTGCGCTGTAAAGAATCCAATCGAGGATGACTTACTGTCTGTGGTTGTACAGTTGCCTTCAGCACCCTCCCACCACTGCCTCCAAGCCTGGCCCCGGGGACATTCATTACTCTCTAGCACAGGGACTGGGGGGCAGGTGAGGCAGCAAATCTTTGTTGGGCCATTACTTTTTTCTCCCCCGCCAGCTACAGTTGCAGACACTTCCATACACACGGGCTTCTTTAACTCTCACAACACTCTTTGGATTTATGTACAGTTCTTTCCTTTTTGTAAGTGAAGAAACGGGCACTGAGACAGGCTAACTTGCCCCTAATCCCTGTAACCTAAAAGGGCTACATTTTACTGCATGTGTGGTCACGTTCTTTTCTGTTTTGCCATGTTTCTCCCCCCTTTTTATCTTTCATAGAAAAAGAATTTTTTTTTACCTGGATTTGAGCTGCTGTTTGGATTTATGTACAGTTCTTTCCTTTTTGTAAGTGAAGAAACGGGCACTGAGACAGGCTAACTTGCCCCTAATCCCTGTAACCTAAAAGGGCTACATTTTACTGCATGTGTGGTCACGTTCTTTTCTGTTTTGCCATGTTTCTCCCCCCTCTTTATCTTTCATAGAAAAAAAGAAATTTTTTTTACCTGGATTTGAGCTGCTGCGGACCGTGGACACCAGCATTAGTGGCAGCAACAGAAGGAGGGAAGAGATTAGAACTTTCATTCCAACTGTTGGTGCTGCTGTGCGTTGCTTGAAGAGTGTGTGAAAGGTTCCCAGTGAGAGGGTCCCGAGTTCTTGGAGTGGCTCAGGCCGTGCGTGGTACGTGGCTTGGGGGTCTGAGCCTTACTCCCAGGCCAGTGTTCCCATTAGAGGGCGAGAACGGCCAAGTGACGCTGGTCTCATTAGGTAACTGGACCATGTGATTTATGGGAATCTGGAAGGTAAAGGTGGCCAAAGAGAAGGAGTGAAGCGTATTCTTAGGAACATGAGAGGGCGACAGATAACTTGGCAGCAGTTCTCAGCCCCTCCCCGCCCCCCTCCCGCCTCCCTACCCGCCAGTGTGCTATGATTGCTTCCCCAAGTCTTTTTCCTTGTTTGAATTTCCCAATACATGTGAGTGACATTTTCTAGCTTAGTGTCTGGCAGGAAAGAGAGTGCTAAGGGCCGGCAAAGAGAGACTCACACGGCGTGTTTCCCCTCTGTCCTCCCCACTCCCGTCCTTGGATCAGCAATAGCAGTGTCGTTTGGGAAGTTGCCTTGTCCCCACTGTTTACAATTTCCTCCAAGTCTGTGGCCACGTAAGGAGGGAAGCAGAGAGGATCAAGGAGGAGAGGCTCTTCTCTCTTGCCCCGAACCCTGACCTGGAGCACTGGGTCAAAGCAGGCCTCCTTGTTGTTGGTCAGGCAGGTGGCTGTGGGCTCGTGGCTCCCGCCTAAAGGAGAGGGAACTGGGTTGGTGGAAGGCCCTCAAGGCTTCATGTCCAAGAGGGTTTGAGAAACAGGAGCCACAGCGGGGAAGGTGTTTGCCCAGGCTGCTGGGGCTCTTGTTTCAGACCTTGTCTGGAAACAGCCCAAAGCGCAAGGAGGTGATACTACTTGGAGCAAACATCGAGGGTACACAATACCAGCACTTACTGAGTGTGACTCATTCCAGAGGCTTCAGGAAATGGGTTCAAAGATGGGGGGAGGCTGGGCTTAAGTGCTGGGTGATATTTATGGGGCTGAGGGGAAGGTTAACAGGACGTCCTCCCTGGCTCTTCCAGGCAGGAGTGAGTAAAGGTGGTGTGACTTTTGTTCCAGCCAAGAGGAGGGAAGAGGCCAGGCATGGTTTTTGTTTGCTCATTCTTACCCTCTCAATTTCAGATTATTTCTGCCTATGGACATGTTGGAGGGTTGACTGTAGACCTTGCTACTACAAAGTTTATAAAGCACCTGCAGGAGGCAGGCACTGTGCTAGGCAGTGGAGATTGTCCTCGAGTTGGAGGCTCGGTCTACACTTGGTCTGATGTAAACCACCGATGTGGCTCCTCCCTGGAAAAGAGTCAGACTCTTCTCTTGTTAATATTGACAACTAATTAGAGCGTCTTGAGAACTTTAGTTGTGTAAGCACAGCCTTTGTGACTTTCAAAGTTCCGCCTCCAGGAAGGAGATAAGGGGAAAGTGGGAGAGATAACCATTTTCCCAGTTATTTGGTTTCCCCACTCTACAGTATACGTAGTAGACATTCACAAATGCTTGTTGATTGACTCCATGCTTCCTGTTGCTCTAAGAAGAGTCATTTATTCATACACACATTCAGTGAGCATTTGAGTCCATAATGTATGCCCGGTATTTGCAGGTGGTGGCTCCCGAGAAGAAGAAGGTGTGACGCTATCTCTAAGGAGCTCCCACTACACACATAGACCCGTGGAGAGTTAGTCCAGCTGCTCCACTTTATGGAAGCGGGAATGAAAGCTCAGGGAAGTTACATGACTTGTTCAAGATCACAGTCAGTTATCCTCAAAGCCAGGGAAGAAAAACTCAAGTTTCCTGACTTGCTGGAATGTCTGTTAGTAAGCTGCTGCCGGGCTGCTGCATGTGCCGGTGTGGTGAGCTCTGGTAGGAGAGAGAGGACATCAGAATGAAGTGGGAGCCCACCAACATCTTGGATTATCCAGAGAGAAATGTCTGGTTGAACCTTGACTGCAAAAATCGGGGACACTTGCGTTCTCTCTCTTTTTCACTTTAAGCTTGAAATGAGGAAAACGGGAGCCCAGAAAACCCAGAGTGGACAGTCTTCACAGGGGGTTGACGAGATGGGCCCCCACGTCTGTGTTCACCTCTATCAAAGTGTTTCTCACGTAACAGCAATGCTCTGGCTTTGGACTGGGTTCCCTCCTTACCTGGCCCTCAGTGAGGGCAGGGACCAGGTCGGATTCATGCTTGTGTCCCCAGCGCATACTGCATCACAGGCTCTAATAGATATTTCTTAAAAATAAAACAACAGGGGCTTCCCTGGTGGCGCAGTGGTTGAGAGTCCGCCTGCCGATGCAGGGGACACAGGTTCGTGCCCCGGTCCGGGAAGATCCCACATGCCGCGGAGCGGCTGGGCCCGTGAGCCATGGCCGCTGAGCCTGCGCGTCCGGAGCCTGTGCTCCGCAGCGGGAGAGGCCACAACGGTGAGAGGCCCGCGTACTGCAAAAAAAATAAAACAACAAAAATTGTACACCTACACAGCTATGGGATGACTGGGTAGCAGTGCAAGTCGAGAACCCATCTCCTCACATGAGCTGATGTGGAATTTGGCTTTCTAAATACAGGTGAAGTGCTCAGAATGGGGATGTGGGTCATCCTGTGGCTCTGTTGCTGTGCTTGGGACACTCCCAGGATTCAGAGTTTCTGCTCTGGTTGACACACTTCACTTGCCCTTCAGAAGGTTACAGGAGAGTACAGGGAACTTCCGAATATGTCCTTTTGGAAATGGCTGAGGGAAGATGGAAGGGCGTATGGTGGTTGTTCACAAGAATGTGAAGGTCTGTCGTGTGAAAGGTATGAGGCTTATTTCTGTGCCTACACAGAGTAGCCGCAGGCTTGGTGAGTCTACATCAGACACACTTTGGCTCAGGGTGAGAGACAACTGTCAGAGCAAAGTAAGTTTCCTTGGAAAATTACAAGTTTACTGATGGAGTTCAGGTGGGGGCTGGATGTCTGAAAATAACTGTCACAGTGATTTTTTTTTTTCTTGAAGTTTCCAAGGGTAGATCTTGGTCTGGGACCCAGGATTCCCACTAATACCACATTTTATTAGGTATTATAAAATCTGCCCTTTGAAATGTGACATTACTCTATGATGTAGGCCCAGGTCTGTCTGACAGTTACTTCCAGTCATAGTGGGTGGTTGTGATTCTCTTATCTCATCTGTGACTTAGACGTCACCCCCCTCTGCCAACCCTCCCGCCTCCTTTCCAGGTGAGAACGGTAAGATCAAGTGCATTTACTGATCATGACCACAAGGCGGCAGCGCTGCCCCATCCGTGTTTCTGAAAACTCTACTGGGGTACGGGCAAGCCTGAGAGCTCTGGTTAGGATCAGGAAAAGGGCGCAAGTGAAGTGATGAGGTAAAATTTTTTTTTTCCCCTGCTAAGTGACAGAGTTGAGGTGAGTCTGAAACCATTGCACTGTAGAAGTGGTAGACACTTTAGAGAAGTGACCCAAACTTTAATGTGCTTACAGATCACCTGAGTATCTTGTTCAATACAAATCTGATTTTTCTGGCGGAGCCTGAGATTCTGCATTTCTAATAAACTTTTGGATGATGCCGTTCTTGCTGGTTTGAACAGCACTTTGAATAGCAAAGCCTAGAGGTCATTTAGATTAATTCTTCCTTCCCCCGATTTATGGATGAAGAGAGGCTGTATTTGTCTTTGTCTTTCTGACTTATTTCACTTAGCATAAAGCCTTTCAGGTCTGTCCATGTTGTTGCAAATGGCAAAATTTAATTCTTTTTTATGGTTGAATAATATTCCTGTGTGTGTGTGTGTGTGTACATATATATATCACTTCTTCTTTATCCATTCATCTGTTGATGGGCACTTAGGTTACTTCCATACCTTGGGAATTGTAAATAATGCTGCTATGAACATTGGGGTGCATGTATCTTTTCGAATTAATGTTTTTGTAGTTTCTTTGGTTATATACCCAGCAGTGAAGTTGTTGGCTGATATGGTAATTCTATTTTTAATTTTTTGAGGAACCTCCATACTGTTTTCCACAGTGGCTACACCAATTCACATTCCCACCAACAGTGTAGGAGGGTTCCATTTTCTCCACATCTTCTCCAATATTTCTTTTTTGTGTTCTTTTTTTTCCCTTTAATATTTATTTATTTATTTATTTGGCTGTGCCGGGTCTTAGTTGACGCACGAGGGATCTTTAGTTGTGGCATGTGAACTCTTAGTTGCGGCATGTGGGATCTGGTTCCCTGACCAGGGATCGAACCCAGGCACCCTGCATTAGGAGCGTGGAGTCTTAGCCATTGAACCACCAGGGAAGTCCCTACGTTCTATTTGATGATGGCCATTCTGACAAGCGTGAGGTGATACCTCATTGTGGTTTTGATTTGCATTTCTCTGATGATTAGCCATGTTGAGCATCTTTTCATGTGCCTTTTGGCCATCTGCGTTTCCTCTTTGGAAAAATGTGTATTCAGTTCTTCTGCCCGTTTTTTAATTGCGTTGTTTGCTTTTTTGATGTTGAGTTGTATAAGCCGTTTATATGTGTTGGATGTTAACACTTTATCAGTCATATCATTTGCAAATATTTTCTTCCATTCAGTAGGATGTCTTTTTGTTCTGACGATGGTTCCCTTTGCTGTGCAAAAGTTTTTAAGTTTAATTAGGTCCCATTTGTTTATTTTTGCTTTTGTTTCCTTTGCCTTAGGAGACAGATCCAAAAAAATATTGCTGCGATTTATGTCAAAGAGTGTTCTGCCTATGTTTTCCTCTAGGAGTTTTATAGTATCCAGTCTCACGTTTAGGTCTTTAATCCATTTTGAGTTTATTTTTGTATATCCATCATAGCTATGTTTTAGGTGTTTGCTAACATAAAATACGTGTGAGAATCACCTGGGAGCTTTTCAAAATATAAAGCCCAGATCTCACCCCAGACATACTGTATCAGCTTCTTTAGTGATGGTTTATGGGCTTCTTACGAACGGTGAAAGTGTTCCCTAGGTAATTCTGATTTATACTCCTAACTAAAACCCACTGCTTTTACACTTAAGTCTTACTTCTTATAGCAGAGGTTCTCCATCCTGGCTACACATTAAAAGTATCTTGGAGGGGCTTCCCTGGTGGCGCATTGGTTGGGAGTCCGCCTGCCGGTGCAGAGGACACGGGTTCGGGCCCTGGTCCGGGAAGATCCCACATGCTGCGGAGCAGCTGAGCCCGTGTGCCACACCTTCTGAGCTTGTGCTCTAGAGCCCGCGAGACACAACTACTGAAGCCCACGCACATAGAGCCCGTGCGCTGCAACGGGAGAGGCCTCTGCAGTGAGAGGCCCGTGCACTGCAACGGGGAGTGGCCCTCGCTCGCCGCAACTAGAGAAAGCCCACACACAGCATCAAAGACCCAACTCAGCCAAAAATAAATAAATAAATAAATAAATTTATATAAAAAAAAAAGTATCTTGGAAAGTTTAAAGATTACCAGTGCCTGGGTTCCACCCCACACCAATTAATTGGAATCTGTGGGTATGGTCTGAATACCAGTTGTTTTTAAAATTTTCCCAGTCGTTTCATGTGTAGTCATATTTCCTATTGGATTTCTCCCTCTCTTCTCTTGTGGCATTTTCCATTTCTACTTCTGTATTATAATTTTTTATGTCTTATCTCTTGTCTTCTGCTTTATATTCCCTGGGGTAGGGACCCTGTATTTCTCATTTCTGTATCTTTCATGGGGTCTAACACTGAGACCTGTAGCACAGTAGGTGCTCCATAAGGATTTCATGAACACATAAATTGGTCATCAGGAAAAGATTCTCAATCACAGGTTGGTCATGTCCTGAATCTGAGGTTTACACGTTAATGCTACAGGGTCCTCATCTTCCCCATGGTTGGAGTTTTTGCTTGTGATGACTGGTGTGGGTAACTGCTCCATGAGATAAGAGAAAGGACATTGCCCTGTTTGGTAGTTGATTTCAGGCATATTATTGGGACTAAGAAGTCTATGTGTGTATGGGGAAGAGGATCAGGGATGGATAAGGAGACAGAGCTAATTAGAATGGAGGAATAATACTAGAGAGTAGTGGGAAAGGAAGTAAGAAGTATTAGTAAAGAGGAAGAAATTTGAACTTATCTGGTAGACCAGGGGAGGTCACTGTAGGTTCTTGGGTAGGAGAGTGAACCAGTTTTTAGGAAGGCAGTGAGGCACTAGTGTGCAAGGGAGATTTCAGTAGAGACCAAAGATGAGAATTCAGTACTGGAAGCAGTATTTTTCCACACAGCATTAGATCAAGTAATGAATATGGAATAAAACCTTTCTCTCAACAGCCTCAAGGAGGTTCCATCCATGCAGAAGGAGGCTGGGTGGGAAGTAGACGTGCCTCTCCTTCTCCTGCCCGTCCTTTTTATGCTGACACATTGGGTCTCATAGACCCCATGGGAGAAAACAAATTTCAGAGGCTTTCACGAAGCCCAGAGCTGAGCTATGATCCTCCCCTTGCGTCCTAAGGAGCAACGGCACCAGTGCAGCTTTCTAGGTTGTAAACGAGGCCAGCTGCGTGGGTGGTCGTGTCCCCTTCAGGTGCTCCTGCTTCTCAAGAACCAAACACACCTTAGCAGAGGCCAGGGTTTCCTGAGAAGGTGAGTGGGGCAGATGGAACGTGCACAGGCAGGAACGCGGAATAGAATGGTGCTGATGGTTGGTCTGAGGTGCCTAGAAACTGAGCGAGATCCCTTTCTGGCCACGAATGTAGAAAGCTGCTTCTTCTTATTTTCTACGTGGAGCCCCTGACATAAAAAGCTTGAGGAGCTCCTGGCCAGAGGGACTTGAGGGGTTTTGGTGGCGTCTTTCACCTAACGCAGTCAGATTGGCTTACATAGCAAATTAAGTAAACAACCCCTTTCACATAGAAAGGAGTTACAACAATTAAAATTGCAGAATGTCTCAGAAGGAAGGGGAAAAACTCAGTACCACAAACTGTGCATTCTTTAGCAATTATTTAGATCATCTCTGAAGGGTAGCTTTCTGATTCCTTTCCCAAGTCCCAGCAGATTGTATGTGTTAAGTGCCAACTGCCCCCTAAAGCAATAACCCCTTCCTCTGTGGACACTTCCTGGAGTAAAGCCCATAAAGTTATTTAAACGTACCTGCATTTTTTGCATTTTTTATTAGGAATTACTTATGGACCTAGACAAGTAGTTTTTTAGTTTCTTCTGGTAGGTTCTCTGAAGAAGAGTTTTCCAAAGGGCCTAGGTGGTGTTCTAGGTAAGCAGCAAGGTGTTTAGGCCCTGATCCTACAGGTAGACAATCCTGACAGTAGACAAAGGTGTAGAATTTGCAGTCCTAAATTGGTTATATATGTATTTTCCTGTGGATTTATACTGAACTTTGAAGAGCTAGGAGAAGCTTTTCCTTTTCCTGTTTCTCTCTCTTCTTTTCTGGCACATGCATTTCAGTGCATAAGGACATAACTCTCAAGGTTATGGCAAATTCAAGTTAGACTCCAATAGGACAGGACTGAGGTGGGAAGGAATGCGTGTGCTCTGAATACGCAAGCTTAAAACTGGTCTAGGGCTTCCCTGGTGGCATAGTGGTTAAGAACCCGCCTGCCAATGCAGGGGACACGGGTTCGAGCCCTGGTCCGGGAAGATCCCACATGACGCGGAGCAACTAAGCCCGTGTGCCACAACTACTGAGCCTGTGCTCCAGAGCCCGTGAGCCACAACTACTGAAGCCCGCGCACCTAGAGCCCGTGCTCCACAACAAGAGAAGCCACCGCAATGAGAAGCCCGCGCACCACAACGAGAAGAGTAGCCCCGCTCGCTGCAACTAGAGAAAGCCCGCGCGCAGCAACGAAGACCCAACGCAGCCAAAAATAAAAAACAAATAAATAAATAAATTTATAATAAATAAATAAAACTGGTCTAGGGTCAGCAAATGGGAGGGGTGGACGTTCTGGCAACTCTCTCCCAAGGTCCACTTTGACAAGGAAGGTTGGGTTTCCTCCAGACCTCCTCCTGGATGTACCTTTTCATCTACTGACACTGAAGGAAGGGGCTGTGACCCGGCAGCCAGGATGTGCGTCATTAGGGAGGTGTGGGGGGCGGGGCGGGGGGCGGGGAGACACACTTCCCATTTTCCCTGACAGTGAAAGAATCTCCTAGCGATGGGGATGAGAAACTTGGAATAAGTCAGTAATGCAGGGAACACTACTTTTTTTTTTTTTTTTAACTTCTAAATAAACCACTTCTGTAGCTGTTGGGGATAGGAGGCTGAAGTTGGTTTCTTTGATTCCTGGGCATTGAAGTTCGGGGCAGAATACGCACCTTCGTCAATCTGAAAGGAATGAACAGCAGTCAGTTAAATCCGTGTTGTAGGCCAGGCCCTCACCTTGTCCAGTGTGAATCAGCACCACATGCTTTCACCGCTTTGAACCTTTTCGCTTCAGAGAAGGGCTTTTATTACCCATTTTCTCTGCTTACTAACATCCTATTGAATGATCATTAGGAGAGATAGATTATGGAATGCTACAGTGAAATACGATGATACAGCAATGAGAATAACTTAAGCTCAAGGGCATACAATGAGATGGATGAATCTTACAAAACAGTTTTGAATGAAAGAAGCCAGATACATGTAAGGACATACTGTGTTTTTCCTTTATGTAAGAACGTAATCAGGCAAACTAATCCAGTGCATTGGAAGTGAGGATAGTGGTTACTCTTTGAAGGGAAGTAACTGGAGGTCTTTTTTTAGGGAGGGGAATGACATGTTTTATTTATCGATTTTGGTGCTGCTTCCATGGGTTGTTCAGATTGTTAAAATATGGTTTAAGCACTTTTCGGTATGTATGTATATCCTGTTGAAGGTTAAGATGAGAATATTCAGTAAAATTTATTAATAGACAGTAAAGGAACTAAGGCCTCAGACCCATTAGAATGGAAATGATCATTTGACAGTAAGGGCAGGATCAGATTGGAGGCAGAGGAAGGAGAGTGATCTAGTGCCTTCCTTGAGCTGGGCATTGTGATGAGGGCTTTGCATTTCTGTCATTTAATTCCTTGACCTTCCCTTTGAAGTAGGCAGCATGCCCATTTTACAGAGGGCAAAGCTGAGGATCAATGAGGTTAAGTTACTTGCTTAAGGTCACAGCCAGGATTGAAATACAGGATGGGAAAAATTCTAAAGTCAACGTTCTTGCATGAATTAGACCCATGGGAGTGATTAACCAATACTTCTTTGTTTGTTGTTGCAGTCAGGAACTTTGATCCAAACTTGATCTCCCATTTGTGTCTTCAAGAATAACCCATTCTACACAGAGATATTTTCATGAGAAAAAGATCCAATGAAACTGCCTTGTTGGGTGAATTGTCAGAGTAGCCCTGACCTGGGGAAGCAAAAGAAGTTACCAACCCATGAAAATGCAGAGCTGACTTATGGCCTCAGAACGTGGTGTTCCTAAGCTGTTGTGCTTCTAGCTGAAGGAGGTGGCAGGTGGTGAGAGGGTGGAGTGGGGGGGTGGCCCATGATTAAGACTTAAGGAATTCGCTTCCCTCAGTCTGCGGTCCAGACCCCAGGGCATGAGACCAAGGAGGGGTGGGGAGAGGCTTCAGTGCACTTCTGAAGATTTCTTCCAGTTCACAAGGCCCGAGTTTTGCCCAGGTGTGTGTCTCAGCAGCAGGCTCCAGCGGCAAGGAGGGGCATTGAGGCCCACAGTACCCAGAGCACCAAAGGCAGGGAAAGTCTCACCAAAGGAGATGCCCGCATCCGTAATAGAGGCAGGAGGGGGAAGGAGGTAGGATGAGGAAAAGGCTCCTGGAAACATGTCCATCTCATGGCCTGCTTGGCTTGCCTGGCCTAGGAGGGGCGAGTGTCTCTCCCCCAGCTGTGTCTCAGGGGAATCTTACATGGCTAGGAAGGGCGTGAGGACCTATGCCAGTTTAAGCTTGGGAAACTGAGATCCCCTCGAATAATTCAGAAGGTAGAGATTCACTTGGAAATCCGGGATTCCCTGGTAGGGCAGGGTATATAGTAGGACATACGAGCTCTCACTAGGTGAGCAGGTTTACTTACTCTGGTTGTGGTCTGAGGATTTGTGCTCTGTGAGATTGCGCTGGTCACTTGCCCTAAATGAATACCAGACACTGTGACTGCTATTCCCAGGCACAGGACCTTTGCTCCTTGAATTAGGAAGGACCCTGTCAGCATGACTCCTTGGGGCTCCTCAATGTTCCTTTATACCTTGGTTGGTCCTCTTTCCTCTGAGGACCTCCTCCTTCAATCTACCCATCATCCCTTCTGGTGTTTACTCCTCTCCTGCTTACTGGCTGTTCACATTTGGGGCCATTCATGCCAACTGCTTCTGAGCTTATTTCTACCCTGACACCTTTCCCCTTGTGTAGGTAGATGCTGTTTCTTTGTCACTTTATTTATTGCCCAGGAGGCCTTTGGTTGTTTTTGCTTTTCTTAGGTTCTCTTCCTGTCCTGTCCCTCCCTCCTCCTGCTACTGTTGTCGAGAGAGTGCAGGACCCCCTTCCTCCTGCTTCTTTCATTTCCTCATTAGTTTTCCTTCTTGGACCTTGGCTTCCCTGACTGGGGACAGAGGAACATAATTGGTTCTGCCCCCTCTAAACCAGGTGGGGATGGGAATAACTATGTCCAAGAGAGAGTAGGGCACAGGAAGCGTGAAGACCAGGGAAGAAGAGACCCATTAGAATTAGTGCCAAGAAGCAGGGCTTTAGGAAGCATGAGGAGCAGATCCAGGCCAGAGACAGAGATGAAGTCTCCTTCCCTCTCCCGAGCATGACGATTAGCCTCAGAGAAAGCAGAACAAGAGGAAAGGCATCATACCCTTCAGTCTATCTCATATACAGGAAATACACCAGGGGTGCAATCAGATCTACGCCAGCCAGGACTCCAATCACGATGCCGGCAACAGCACCACCTGAGAGGCCAGAAGAACTTCCTTGTGTTGAATCATCTGTCATGGAAAGAACAGAGAAGAATGAATGAAGGTGACATTAGTTTACAGTGGGAGGTGCTCTGTGAAACAACAAGTCTCTACTTGTTCCTTCAAGGAATAAATTTTCTTTTTTTTTTAACTTTTTATTTTATATTGGAGTATAGCCAATTAAAAATGTGTGATAGTTTCAGGTGAACAGGAAAGGGGCTCAGCCATACATATGCATGTATTCATTCTCCCCCAAACTCCCCTCCCATCCAGCTTGCCACATGACATTGAGCAGAGTTCCCTGTGCTATACAGTAGGTCCTTGTTGGTTATCCATTTAAAAAAATAAATGTATTTATTTTATTTTTGGCTGTGTTGGGTCTTCGTTGCTGCGCGCGGGTGTTCTGTAGCTGCAGTGAGCGGGGGCTACTCTTCGTTGCGGTGCACAGGCTTCTCACTGCGGTGGCTTCTCTTGTTGCAGAGCACGGGCTCTAGGCGCGTGGGCTGTATACTTTACATATATCTCATTTGATTCATGTAACCCTGCCAGATCGACATTATTTCCATTTCATAGGTGAAAAACTTGAGGCTTCCAGTGGTGAAGAAACGTGCCCATTGTCATATAGCTAACGGGTGGATCTAGACTCAGGTAGTCCTTAACTGTAGGAGTACCTGACTTTATAGAGCCTAATGGTAATAGTAGTAGTAATAGCATCTAACAGTTATGGAACATTTTCCTCTGTGTGTGGCGTTTTACCAAGAGTTTAATTTAATAGTACATTAAATCTTTGAAATAATGCCACGAAGCAGGTGCTTTTACTGCAATTTTCAGTTGAGGAATCTGAGGCTCAGAGTAGTTAATAATCTTGTGCAAGAAGTTTATAACTGTTAATACTTACATTGAAAATAAAAGAAAGAGCTCAAATCAGCAACCGAACTTTACAACTTAAGGAACTAGCAAAAGAAGAATAAACCAAACCGTGAGCTAGCAGAAGGAAGGAAATAATAACAATTAGAGTGGAGATAAACAGAGAATAGAAAGATAATAGAGAAAATCGATAAAAACGAAAATTGGTTCTTCAAAAAAGATGAACAAAATTGACAAACCTTTAACTAGAATGCTCAAGAAAAAAAGGGAAGATTCAGATTACTAAAATCAGAAATGAAAGTGGGAACATAACTACCAATTCTCAAGAAATAATAAGAATTACAAGAGTATTATGAATAATTATATGCCAACAAGTTGCATAACTTCGATGAAATAGACAAATTCCTAGAAACTCAAAAGCTACCAAGGTGGAATCACAAAGACATAGAAAATATGATAGACCTATAACTAAGAAGGAGATTAAATCAGTTTAAGCATTAGACAAAATTCAAAATCCTTTCATCACACTCTAACTCAGAATAGAAGGAAATTACCTCCACATAATAGAGGCCATATATTAAAACCCATATCTAACATCATTCTAAATGTGAAAGCCTGAAAGTTTTTCCACTAAGATCAGGAACAAGATAAGGATGCCTGCTTTTGCCACTTCTCTTCAAAATAGTATTGAAAGTAATATTCAGGGCTTCCCTGGTGGCACAGTGGTTGAGCGTCCGCCTGCTGATGAAAGGGACATGGGTTCGTGCCCCGGTCCGGGAAGATCCCACATACTGCAGAGCAGTTGGGCCAGTGAGCCATGGCCGCTGAGCCTGCGTGTCCAGAGCCTGTGCTCCACAACGGGAGAGGCCACAACGGTGAGAGGCCCATGTACCGCAAAAAAAAAAAAAAAAAAAAATCAAAGTCAAACTAA
>NW_020175468.1:6221354-6308619 GCF_003031525.2 Neophocaena asiaeorientalis asiaeorientalis | reverse complement strand
AGACCAAGTAGGCAAAAAAAAAAAAAAGAAGAAGAAGAAATAAAAGACATCGAAATTGTAAATGAAGAAGCAAAATTAATTGTTTGCAGATGATGTGACCTTATATAGAAAACCCTAAAAATGTCACAAAAACTGTTAGGGCTAATAAGCAAATTTGGCAAAGCTGCAGGATATTAAACCAACACATAAATACAGTTGTATTTTCTATACATGAAAAGTGAACAGTATGGAAAGGACACTTTAAAAATTCCATTTATAACAGCATCAATCAGAATAAAACCTTTAGGAATTAACTTAACCAGGTAAGTGACAGACTTGTACACAGAAAAACTGAAAAACAATTTTTCAAAAAGGAGAAAACACAGTAAGAGAAATTAAAGAAGACATAAATAAATGGAAAGACATTCTGTGTTCACGGACTGGAAGATAATATTTTCAGATGACAATACTAACCAAAATGTAGTGGATGTATATGGGTAACGATTGCAAACCAATATGAATGTACTTGATGCCACTGAGCTATAAACTTAAAAATCATTTAAATGGTAAATCTTACATACTTTTTATTTTTACCATATAAAGAAAGTGTGCCAGAAAAAAAATATATTGTACAAGGTCACAGAGTAAATGTCAGACCCAGGATTAGAAACTAATTGTATTTTTTCCAGAGATGGTGCTATTAAGATTTTGCCATCTGTTTACTATAATGGTCTCTTAACTGCTATTCTGCCCCCTGTGACCTCTATCCATTTTGCACACTGTACAGTAATCCTCCCGGGAAGATGTAGCATGGGGCGAGTGGTCACTTACATTTCACACCCAGTCTGAGGGGGTCACTTCTGCTGGAACTGCCCAGGTTGGAGACCTCACACTGATAATCCCCAGCATCCTCCCTCCTGACAGGGTTGATGGTGAGGGTGCTGCTGTCTAGGGACAGCTTCATCCTCTCTGTGAGCAGTAGACTCTAGCCATTGAAGAACCAGCATATGGAGATCCCAGCTTCATTTGAGAGGCAGGTCAGGACGGCAGGGCCCTTATGTTCTGTGACTGTGGTATTGCCGGTTCAGATGGAGGGCTGTGCCACTGGGCCTGTGGAGAAACAGAGGAGGTGACCGATTGAGAATAGGTCAGGGGCCTGGGGCCACGCTCCTTCCTCAGAGGTCTCAGCCACCCCCGGGGCCAGTGAGCTCTGTAAAGGTGATCAAGGTCATGGGGCTCTCTTCACTGATGATCTGTAAGGAGAGGGCTGCACCTCCTCTCTGAGGATTGGCCAGCAAGGTGATGTCTTAGAAATTCAGAAGGTCGGGGGTGTTTCGAGAATGTAACTAAAATGAAATCCAGCAATTCCACTTCTGGGGTATAGACCTATATATTATATATATATATATATATATATACACAATGGAATATTATTCCATCACGAGAAAGGAGGACATCCTGCTACAGGTATTTGTGACAACACGGATGGACTTTGAGCGCCTGATGCTAAGGGAGATTAAGTCAGACCAAGAAAGACAAGTACTGTATGATATCACTTATATGTGGAATCTTAAAAAGCCAAAGTCATAAAAACAGAGAGTAGAAATGGTGGTTACCAGGATGAGACAGGCTGGGACGTGGGACCCTATGCTGCAGTGCTGCAACGCTTGCACCTGGACAAATGTCTCCTTGAGCAACAAAATACAAAGAAACTATAAGAGACCAAAAAAAATAACGCGTGCATGCGCAGTTGGGGCAAAATCTGGACAACAAGATACAAAGAGACCAAAAAGCCGTACTGCCACTTCTGAAGAGCTGGGAGCAAAAGCAGGGGGTCGGGAGCAAAATCGGGGTACTGCGCATGCCCCCTGCACACACCACCACCTGAGTGGTAGGCAAACCACCTCAGCCCCTCCTCCAGCCCCACCGCTGGACACACCCCTACCCTCTCCCCATGTGAGGGACCAGCTCGCAGCCCCCTCAGCGAGCAAGCCAGCAAGGAAACCTGTTACTTGTTCTCATTCCCCCCTGCTGCAGCAGGGACCGCAATAAGGCCTTGCCTGAATTTCTTGGCTGGCCTCTGATCAATTTCTATTGATTAAGGAGGCCAGGAACCTTGGTCGGTAACAAGGAGATGGGCTTGCGGGGGATAGGAGAGATGTTGCTTAAGGGTGCAGACTTGCAACAAGTAGTAAATAAGCCATCGAGCTCTAACATGAATATAGACAACAACATTTTATTATAATCTTCGAACTTGCTAAAAGACTAGAACTTAATTATTCCAACCACTAAAAAGAAAAGATAATTATGTAATGGGATATAGGTGTGAAATATTGCTACAATGGCAATCATATAGCAATATATAAATGTACCAAATTAAAATATTGTACACCTTAAATTTAAACAGTGTTATACGTCAAATATATTCAATTTAAAACAGAAAAAAAAAAAAAAAGAAAAACAAAGGCTCTTCTCAACCCAGAAAACCTCTCCACACAGGTAGAAGAGAAAAAAGAAAAAGTTTTATTACAGCATTAAACCAGAATGTGATGTGCACTACAGGCAGTTTGCTAAGAAATTGCAAAGACCGAAAGAAAGAAAGCTCACTCCCTTATATAGCCAGACAGATACAACCCCCTACATACATGTTCTTAAGGTAAACAGTAACTAGTCCTCAAGTAAGAGGACTTGACAGCACCATTTGTCACATATCCTAAATTCATCTGGTAATTGGGGGTGATTGTATTAGTTAATTAGCTTTATCCAAAGGAAGAATAAACTTCTCATATCTTCACGACTGGAGGTAGTTTTGCAACCTGGAGTGTGGTGTCCACCTCAGCTGGGCTCTTACCCTCCCCCAGAATCTCAACCTTGGTAGAAGCAATTTTATTTTATTTTTTAAAATTAATTTATTTTCAATAAATTTATTTTATTTTTGGCTGTGTTGGGTCTTCGTTGCTACGAGCGGGCTTTCTCTGGTTGCAGCAAGCAGGGGCTACTCTTTGTTGTGGTGTGCGGGCTTCTCATTGTGGTGGCTGCCCTTGTTGCGGAGCACAGACTCTAGGTGCGCAGGCTCAGAAGTTGTGGCGCACGGGCTTAGTTGGTTCGCGGCATGTGAGATCTTCCCAGACTGGGGCTCAAACCCATGTCTGCTGCATTGGTAGATGGATTCTTAACCACTATGCCACCAGGGAAGCCCAGTAAAAGCAATTTTAGAGAAAGAGGCGATGGAAAGAGAGCATGGAGGAGTGAGTGGGAGGTGAAGAAATAGAAGCAAAGAAAATATGTCCAGATAGTTGAAGATGCTTGACTGAGAAGGGAAGAGGCACTGAAAGGAATGGAAGACCAAGGAAGTGATTTTTTTTCAGTAAGTGTCTTTAGAGGCTGTGAGGGATGGGTGACAAAACTGATGCAGAGGGGGAAGTTGAAGGCTTGAAAGGCCACAGGCTGCCTAACCCACTGTAAGCCCATGAAACACCATCTCTGGATGTGAATGTCCACTTGGGGAATGACTATTTTAGATTCTTTAAAGTTCAAGTCTGCAGTGCAAATAACAGAATCAGGGTTTAGGGTCAGGGTTAGGGCTTAGCTTGTTCAGGGTCAGGAACTGATATGAGATGTTTAGGCTCAGAATGTGGGATTGTATAGGGTCAGAGTTAACAATCAGTCTGGCTCTGGGATCCGATTAGGGGTCGATATCCAGAAGAGACAGGCTGATCTTTAGATATAACAAACCTGAACTTCATTCTGTCTCTACTTTTTTTTTTCTCCTTCTCCATTCTGTAGCTAATTTTCTTTCCTTCTATTCTTCATTTATCTCTCTCCCTCTTCCTCTCTTTTCTCCTCTCTCTTTTTCCTAACCCCCCTTTCTCTCCCCTCTATCTTTGCAACTCAAACTAGAAGAATGCAAACAGCTTTAAAAGTTATTTCTTTGACTGAAATTGACTTTAGACCCAACATGAATAATTTAGAAACCAAAGGAGCATTAGCTAGTTCAAGGCTGTACAAATAAATAAGCAAAATCTAAATTCCGATACTTTTTTTTAGCCCACAGTTGATTTTTTTTTTGCAATGAATCAGTGACTTGTAATTGATTTTTTTTGGGGGGGTGGGAGAACTGGAACAGAACAAACTTTATTCAATTACCAAAGAAAGGAGAAGCCGGAACCCAGTTTGCAAATTAATTTATCGGAAATTGATTTTTAAAACATTGTAACCTTGTTTCACAAGGTTAGGCAAAACCCTTAACTTCCTGTAAGAGGACATCAGACTTGGCTAATCCTCAACTGGTTCTGAAGAAGTAAAATCATGTGTTGATAAATGCAGATACATTTTAATATCAAACAGTAGGGTTAGTAAGCAATAGGCCATATAGGGAGTAGCCATAAATTATATAAAAGAACAAACCATTTAAACCACAAAAGAATTATACTAGAAATTAACCCTAGCTTCCTTCCACCAAAATCTCCCAGTTGGAAATATAAAAAAGTACTTCTAAATAACTCCTGGGTGATTGTACTTAGAAAATAAAGGCAGTAACTGTCTATGTTTCAAACCCAGTATATTACAATATGGAACATCTTACAAGGTCCAATAGGATAATCACGGTGCAGAACTCCATGTTTTGGAGAAAATCTATGCCTTCTTCTGAAGATTGCAATCAGACATTTGGAAAGGGGCTCTAGGCTTATTACTGGGCCCCAGTGGAGTCTGGGTACCTGGTACACTGGAAACACTAATTCTAGTATGAAGGTGTTTGGAGCTGGGGTCTTTGGGAGGTCATTAGGTCATGAGGGTAGAAGTCTAACGATGGGATTAGTGCCTGTATTAGTCAAGGTTCTCCAGAGAGACAGAAGCAGTAGGGTATATATGAATATATAGAAACAGATTTATTATGAAGAATTGGTTCATGCAATTATGGAGGCTAAGAAGTCCCAGGATCTGCTGTCTGTACATTGGAGGCCCAGGATAGCTGGCAGTACCAATTCAAACCTCAGGCCTGAGAACCAGGGGAGCCAATGGTATAAGTCCTAGTCCAGGTTCAAAGGCCTGAAACAAGGAGGGCTGATGTCCCAGGGCAGGAGAAGATGTATGCCTCAGCTCAAGCAGAGAGCAAATTCTTCCTTCTTCTAGCTTTTTTTGTGTGTGTGTGGTACGTGGGCCTCTCACCGCCGCGGCCTCTCCCATTGCAGAGCACAGGCTCCGGACGCGCAGGCTCAGCGGCCATGGCTCACGGGCCCTGCTGCTCCGCGGCATGTGGGATCTTCCCGGACCGGGGCACGAACCCGTGTCCCCTGCATCGGCAGGCGGACTCTCAACCACTGCACCACCAGGGAAGCCCTCTTCTGGCTTTTTGTTCTATTCAGGCCCTCAATGGATTGGAAGAAGCCCACTCACTTTGGTGAGGGCCATCTTCACTCAGTACACCAATTCAAATGCTATTCTCTTCTGGAAACACCGTCCCAGAAACACCCAGAAATAATGTTTTACCAGCTATCTGGGCATCCCTTAGACCTGTCAAGTTGAACATTGACCACTGCAGTGCCCTCCATGAAGAAGGAAGAGCTAGTTGGCTCTCTTTCAGCCATGGGAGGATACGATGAGAAATCTACCATCTGCAGCCCAGTAGAGGGCCCTCACCAGAACCTGATCACACAAGCACCCTGAGCTGGGACTTCCAGCCTCCAAAACTGAGAAATAGTTCTGTTCTTGATAAGCCATGATATTTTGTTATAGAAGCTCAAACTGACAGTGACACCTGGCCACCAACACCAAGGGCATTGTTACCTAACTGCACATCTCATACTGGGTGCGGTCAGGCTACCAGACCATGATGTTGGGCACACACAGCAGCATCCACCATCCGTGGAAAAGGTGTATTTGAGATCAGGCTCAAGCAGGAAAGGAGGCCACAGGGGGACACCCCAGCAGGTGGCTCAGGCACCCATGGCACCCACTCGTCCTGCCTCTTCCCCACCCACACCTATGAGCTCATGGGGATTCCCTGGGATCTGTTTACAGAGGACAGAAAGCACAGACTAGGTGTATGGATGGAACTGCAGTGTGGGCTGGCGCCAGGCAGAAGTGGGTGGCTGCTGTGTTAGCACTTGCACGTGTGGTCCTGAAAGAGCGATGCAAGGAAATCCTTCAGGGGGCAAAACTTCAGGGGTCCACTTTGTGGGAGGGAGAGAGGTCCTCAAGCCCACTTCTGCATGGACCCCCAGTGAGCCATTTGGTCAAGGACTTGGTAAGAATAAAAGCATCAAATGAAGACGGGGGGATATGTGTAAGGTCCTCTGGGGATGGGCACAGAGTGTGAAGATGTTCACGTCCCACACGAATGCCCACCAGAACCCATGCCCTGAGCATGGGTACCCTTGGTATCCTGTGGACAGTGTCAGGCGGCTTCTCTCCCATCAGTGCTTGCACACTGGGCCCAGGTGCAAAGTGGCCATGTGGGTGGTGGAGGCTCTGATTTTGGATAGACAGCAGTAAGTGATCTTGACACGGGATCTTATTTCCCTGCCCAGAAATTGAACTTGAGTAGCCTGGATGAAAACCAGGAATCCTAGCCCCTAGTCCACCAGGGGGCTAGAGGCTAGAAGTGAAGTTGCCCTGGCTCTTGCCCTGTTGTAACAAGAATGCTTCAAGGAGGCAAAAACTGCAAAAACAGGTACAGAGTTTGTTATTAGCAGTACAGCACGACACGTGGGAGAGCACACAGAGAAGCAGTTTATTTATATAAGACAGAAGCTAGGCAGAAATACACACCAGGAGAGAAAGGGTGTGGGCGTCCTCCCTCATGAGGAAGAACGCAGTAAAGAGGTTGTTAAATCATTTATAGAGAGCAGTTCTTCCGGGTCGTTGTTCTCCTCTAGCCAATTATCTCGCTTCTTTTCCCACATCTGACCTGCCCTAGGACCCTTCCCAACAGGCGTGCACATCTTTTTGGCGAGATGGATTCCAGCACAGAGGCTAACGAGAGGTTTGACAGCACTTATTATGGGGCGGCACCCCTTCCCTTTTTGACCCTGAGGAGGCTTCCTGCACCTGTGCACACAGGGAAGGTTTTCCTGACCTCAGGAGTGATAGATGTGGTCATCTTATCTCTTTACTCCAGCAGAGCTCAACTCCTGCCACTAACTTTGTCCTTGGAGTGTCTAGGGAAAACAAAGTTCAAATTTACTTCTCTTGACGAACTCCAGCTGCTCTGTCCAGGGCCCATCTATCTTCTACCTCTGCTCCCCAGTGACGACACATGGGCTAACTCTCCCCGAGGTGACCTGGCTGTTGACTGTACTCAGTGCCCAAACCAACAGAGGCAGAGGCCAACTCTAAGCCTGTTATGGCGTCTTTCTACAGCAGGACCACCCAGGACATACCCCACCCTCGAGCGGACTGAGCTCTCTCCCCACAGATCCTTCTTCAAATTCACTCTCTCAGCTTCTTCCCCTGCCCTGCGCTGTGGGGACTGTCAATGGGATCTCCTGCCTTCCAGGTGGGTTCAGTCAATGGGGAGACCCAACAGGAAACCAGAGGGTGGACACTGAGTGAGGTTGGGGCATTAATTCCCCAGCTCCCTCCCTGTAGTGTTGCTGTGGGCTGGATGGATTTTTCAGCCTGAAGTTGGAGTTCCTGTCAAGTAGCCCTCTCCGGAGAGGATTCTCTCTATGTCTCTGTCTTGCAACTCCTCAGTGTTCCAGTACAGAAACCCAGTGGTATCAGCACCAGGAAACTGCTCTCACCCTTGTGTCTCCATTAACAGTCACACACCCTTGCCAATTATCTCATTTTTAATCTCTTCTCAAGTTATGCAGGTGGAATGAGTCCCTTTTGTGCTGGGGCCCTGACTGCTAGGTAGAATCCATACTGGTGCAGTGCACCTTCCCCTCCCAGGTCATGGTGATGGGCAGATACCTTTGACTGCAGCACCCTCAAGGTTCTGCTACCATTGGAGCTGGAATGGAGATGTGCACCCGACCAGTGAAGGACAGGCTTTAGATGGTGAATCTCTCTCTGGTTTCTTTTCCTTCCCCTGTGCCAAACCTCTGGGTGTCCTACCCTATACCGTACATAGAGAAATCCTGTCATTGTGGGAAGAGATGGTGTCTTTATCATCAGACACATATGACCACTCCCTAAAAGTTTCTCCTACAGGGTGAGTTTAGCTGCTCCTCAGTCCTCTCATATAGTTAGTTATGACCTTATAACTGGGATGCTGACCTAGATGGAAGGACCAAGGAAGACTTTCCTGAAGACAGACATCTAATGGAGAATGACCCAGACAGAGTTAACCTAGAGCTCACAAAGGGGCAGAAATGCATTCCAGGCAGAGGACACAGCATGTGCAAAGGCCAGGGGGTAGGAAAGTTGCGTGAAGTAAATGAGTTGAACTGACTCATTTGGGTGCTTGAATGAGCTAAGACGCCTGAAGTGCCCAGTATGCAGTGAGGGCCACATAAAGGCCAACAGTCATTATTATCGCACACCCGTGGGCACACATCCAGGGTCTACCTATTTGGAAGTAGCAGTAATAGAGGAACAATATTCTCTCCGCCTGACTACACAGGCAATCCATAACATCAAGCCTTGATTACAGCTCTACTGAGGTATAATGGGCAGGCAAGAAACCACACGTATTTAAAGTACACAGTATAATGAGTTTTGATGTGCATACACACTCCATAAGTGTGGCACACACACACCATAGTTGAGACAGTGAACGTATCCATTCCACCCACAAGTTTCCACACGAGCCTTTGTAATCCCTCCCTCTGCACTCGGCACCCCCCACCCCCCAGTACCCAGGCAATCATTTACCTTCTTTCACTTACAATAGATTAGTTTACACTTCCTAGAATTTATATAAATGGAATGTTATAGTATGTTCCCTTTCTTCATCTGGCTTCTTTCATTCAGTATAATTTTTTTACTGAGATGAAAGTCACATAACATAAAATAAACCATTTTAAAGTGAACAATTCCGTGGCATTTCATGCAGTCGCAATGTTGTATGACCACCACCTCTATCTAGTTCTAAAACACCTTCATCACTTCCAAATAAAACTCTGTACCCATTAAGAGGTTGCCCTCCATTCCCCCAGCCCCCAACCCCTGCAAACCACCAATTATGTCTCTATGGATTTACTTATTCTGAATATTTCATATAAATGATTCATACAGTATGTGACTTTTTGTGTCTGGTTTCTTCCACTCCTAGGTATATACTCAAAAAAATTGAAAACTGATACTCAAACAAATACATGTACACATGTTATAGCAGCACTGTTCACAATAGCCAAAAGGTGGAAATGGCCCAAATGTCTATCAATGGGTCAATGGATAAAAATTCTGGTATAAACATACATTGGAATAGTATTCAATCACAAAAAAGAATGATGCACTGATACATGCTACAACATGGATGAACCTCATAAATATACTAGGCAGAATCATTTTGAAGTTCATATTCAAATTTTTGCATGTATCAATAGCTCATTCCTATTTACGGCTGAGTAATATTTCACGGTGTGGTTATATCCCAGTTTGGTTGCATTGTTTCACAGTTTGGGGCCATTACAAATAAAGCTACTATTAACATTCATATGTCTTCGTGTGTCTTTATTTGGACATATGCCTCATATGCCTTTATTTCTGGGAAAGCTATTGCAAAACATCTGTTTAACAAAGGATTTGCAACTAGAATATACAGAGTGCTTACAACTCAATAAGAAGACAATAAAAAAATGGGCAAGGGCTTCCCTGGTGGCGCAGTGGTTGGGAGTCCGCCTGCCGATGCAGGGGACACGGGTTCGCGCCCCGGTCCGGGAGGATCCCACATGCCACGGAGCGGCTGGGCCAGTGAGCCATGGTCGCTGAGCCTGCGCGTCCGGACCCTGTGCTCCGCAAAAAAACTTAAGCATATGCCTACCATGTGACTCAACAATTCCATTCCATTTCTATATTACTTCAATTAACGTGAAGTCAAGTGGAATTATCTTGAAAGATTTTTGCCTGACAACTGATGTTACTGATGAAGGTGAGTGCATTCTCAGCTCAAAGCACTGTGGTCGTACGTTGCTTGGTGGCTTCTAGGAAAGATGGCTTTCTCCGCAGTGCTGTAAACACTAAGATGTTAGTCCTGCCGCTGCAGTGTTGGACTTTATCCTTCCCTGCTTCTTCTTCCTGTGTGATGAAAAGACTGAAAACCATGCCTCATTTTACTTAGGAGGAGACTGAAGGCAAGAAAGAGGAAGTAAATTGTTCAGATCAGAGTGAAACAATGTCTGGCCTAGAATCTCAGCCTCTTTACTAAAAGCTCACAATTTCCAGGTATCACAGCTCCCCTTCTCCTCACACACTAGGAATATTTTTTTTCCTAGGACTTGGAAGGTTTAGTGCGAGATTGGCTTCCAAAGGGTTAATCTATCCACCGTGCCTCCAGCGCTGGAGGATATTGACAGGAGTCAATGCCAGTAGCTGTATTCGATTTTTACTTGTTTTTGTTCCTCTGGTGAGTCCAGAAAGGCCGATAAAGATATTTAAGTGTAACTTTTCATCACATGCTACGGATCCCTCCTCTTTATAACATAAGGTCCTATACCGTAATCTGAATGTGAACTGTTTTGCCATACGAATAATTTTTCTTTGCTGGAGAAAACTGGGTGCTCGGCAGATGAGACTGGAAGTATGTCATTCAGATGACTCGACCATCTTCGGGGAGCTTTGGTGCAGTGGGACAGAGTGCAGGTTGCTGGGAACGCCCGGGCTCCCGGATGCTGCCACCATTTCCTGACTCCGTGACTCAAGCGCTCATTCTCCCTTGTCAGGGCTGTTTCCCGCTTCATGAGGTGGGTTAATAGTATCAGCTCTGAGGGATGAGCCACCCGAGTGGAAGGGCTTTGCATAACAGGCAGCGCAGGGCAGGTGGAGAAGCTCGACCCAAGTGTAATCTGTGTCGATAAGGGAAGATTCTCTGGAAACGGTGTGTACAAGGAAATAGAAGGGTCTTATTGGTGGAGACTGGGATGTTCACACAATTAGCCAATAACTCAACAAACTGACATTACGAACCTCTGGATGTGATGCAGTAGAAAAGACGCAATGTCACTCACGTAGAATACTGTCATCAACAACTAAAATGACCCTCATCCTGCAGAAACAGACAAACCCAGGTTGTAGAGACCCAGAGGGGATGTACTTGTTCCTCACAGCATTCAGGGAGTCTCGGGGCAAAGAAAGTGTCTTTGTTGGAAATAAATATGGAAGAAGCCCCACCCAAGTGCTAGAGGGTCTGCTTTGTCCTCATAGGTAAATATCGAAGCACATTCTGGCATGACCCGGGCTTCTCATACCTGCTGAACCCATTGGCCAGCTCTGAAGGAGAAAGCAGAATGAGTGGGCCAAAGTGTGGACTGAGGGGCCCAGAACTGATTTTAGCTCAACCAGAGCCTGAAACAGAGGTCTTGGCAAGCTCCTTTCCCTCTTTTGGTTTCTGGATCCTTTTCTACAAGAGGCACAAGGAATAGTTGCAATTGTTGCTCTTAATAGGGAGAGGAAAGGAATGAGAAGGGAAGGGAAGGAAAAGGAAGGGTAGGGAAAAGAAAAGAACCAGTACTGGTAATGCTACAAGTGGATGCCTTGGAGCACTTAGCACAAGAAGAATCTGTCTCAGGCTCTTCTTCTAGGACATCCATCCCAAGGAAAGCACTTCCTGGCTGTGTGTATTAAAAAATTCTAGTAGCTGAAACAGGTATATTATCAAACTAAATTTCTGTGGTTTAACATAATAGATGTTTATTTCTCACTTGTATCACATTTACTTGATGGAGTATTTGAGGAAGGAGGTGGCACTCCTGCTTTGTAACCACTGAGGTTCAAAAGTGGTACCAGTCATTTCTCCCCACATTCCATTGGTGGGGACTAGCTAGTCACATGGTTCACTTAGAGGCAAGGGAGGCTGGGAAATGTAATTGCCCTGGCTAGGCAGTTGCCACGTAGTAACATCTTTACACCCTGAAGGGAGCATGGATCTTTGGTGGGCAGTTATCTCTGCCACATTGTATGACCTTGGGCAAGTTATTTAACTCCTTTGGGGCTCAGTTTCTTTAACTATAAAATCAAGCTATTAATAGAATCTCCCTCAGGGTATGAGTCACAATTCAATGAGTTGAAACAAAAAGTGCTTGGGGGCTTCCCTGGTGGCGCAGTGGTTGAGAGTCCACCTGCCGATGCAGGGGACACCGGTTTGTGTCCCGGTCCGGGAAGATCCCACATGCTGCGGAGCGGCTGGGCCCGTGAGCCATGGCCGCTGAGCCTGCACGTCCGGAGCCTGTGCTCCACAACGGGAGAGGCCACAACAGTGAGAGGCCCATGTACCGCAAAAAAAAAAAACAAAAACGTGCTTGGACTAGGGTTGGAACAGAGTAAAGGCTCATAACATTAACTATTTTTATCTTTTGTTGAGAACCTACTTTGGGTTATATACAGATATTAATCCTCACCACAACCCATGAGGTGCAGGTAACCATTACAACTACTTTACAGGAGAGGATGATGAAGTTCAGAGAGGGGAAGTAAGTGACCCAAGGCTACACAATCAGGGAGCAACAGAATCCGGTCTGGTAGCAAACAGTTTTACACACCGAGGACTGTCAGACCTTTTGCTAAACAGCCCCACATCCAGACTTTGCATAAGTCACTGGAAATATACCGACTCCCAGAAAGGTTGCCTTAATAACCCAACTTAGTCATACGTTGCTGGGCCCCTGCCAGCCTTTCCTCCCTCATCTTCTATCACTCTCCCTCTTACCCACCATAGTCTAGCCATTTGCTTTCTTTCTAACCTTCACATAAGCCAAGCTAGATCGCACCTCAGGGCCTTTGTACCTGCTTTCACCTCTGCCTGGAATGCTTTTCCTGCCTGTCTTTCCACGGCAAGCTTTTTCTTTTCATTCTGCTTTCAGCTCAAATGTCACCTCCTCAGGGAGGCCCTCCCTGATCCCAGCTCAGTCACTCACTTTCACATCACCTGGTTTTCACTCTCTGCCCAGCACCCAGCACCATTTGTTTTTTTTTTTTTTTTTGGTGCTCATGTATTTGTTTAGTGTCTGTCTCTCTCTCTAGACTGTGAGTTCAACAAAAACAGTGGCTTCATTCTTATTGGTCTTCCTGATTCCCCAGAAATTAGGACAGTACCAGACACAGACTCTAGCCTGGTAAATATCTGTTGACTAAAATCAGACATTTAATTGTGGCCTATGACCTTATGTGCCTCTTTGCCCACCCTTCCTTCTCTTCTTCCAAGGACATTGCATCAGGCCACACACAACTCCAGAGGGTGCCATTCACACAGCAACAATGTGGATCACTGGGGAGGGGGTGATGTTTCTTTAGTGCACAACCTAGACAAATGTGGTGATGGCACTGTTACATCCTTCCTTCCTTCCTTCCTTCCTCCCTCCCTCCTTCCCTCCTCTCCCTCCTTTCCTTCCATCCTTCCATAAATATTTATTGAGCACCTATGCTATTCCATGTTAATAGTGGAGACACAGTGGGAGATGAGAGGAACGTGCCTCTGTACATGGAGCAAATTTTAAACTTGCAAACAAAGAAAAATACAATGTATAAAGATGTTGAAATAAACATATAATTGCAAGTTTCATGTTCATTTCTCTTTGTCCTCTACTATTAGTTCCCGGACCGGGGCACGAACCCGTGTTCCCTGCATCGGCAGGCAGACTCCAACCACTGCGCCACCAGGGAGGCCCTATTCTCACTCTTTTCTCCCTTTCCCCTTTCTCACACACCCACATCTGGCCTCAGCAGCCACCGACAGACACCCCTGATTCTTCCCTGTCTCCCTCCCACCCAGCATGCTAGAGCTAGTTTGTGCAGGCTTGCAAAAACCGATTGTCAAATATTTAGGAATTTTGCGAGCTGGCTGTTAAATGATTAGTAGCTTAAAATCAGACATGGTAGGAGTATTTACACCATAGAAATAGGCGATGTTCCGAGGCAGGGTTTGTTGATGCGGTTTTCCTGAAAAGCTGGTCTTCTAGCACACCACTGTTCCATCTATTTCTGGCAAAGACACTTTGCTTTGCTGAGGAATATCCTAATTCTTTGATAGAGATTCAGTCTCTACCGCTCCCCCCACCCCACCATTCCTCAGCTCCCTCCTGGGTGGTGGGGAGATGGAGATTCTAGGGCCTGTGTTGTGCTGGGAGGGGAGAGAACAGTAGAAGAAGAGAAAGCATGAGGGAAGTAAGTGAAAAAGAGAATAAAAAGGACAGCAGTATAGAAAGGAAAGAGAAAGAAAAGGGAAGTAGCAGGAGAGCAGAGATTAGGACAGGGAGAGCGTAACGACCAGACAAGACTCACCTCAGAGTGTCTTCAGGGGCACTTGGGCCATTTCCTCACTTGGGGCCAGAAGGTGGCCAAGTTGCTATGAGATGAGGAAACCGCCTTCACAAACTGTCCTGAAACAGGATGTGGGTGGGGACCCCCACAGCTGGGCTCTGGAGGAAAGAGGGCTGGGGACCTGGTCTAGGAGCCAGGATGCCTCCATCTCTAACTGTGGAGGGACTGGGGGCCCAGACTCCTGGATCTGGGGAAGGAGGGAGGACCCAGACTCTCCCTCGACCTCACTCGCCAACCCTCCAGCCCCCACCCTTCCCCACCCCTGCTGCCTTTAAGGTGTTGAGACTCAGACGGAGGCCCAGGCCGCATTTAGCAAGTCCCTCCCCTCCCCACCCCTTTCCTGGACTGTCTTGAGTGAGGCGAGATATAAAAAGGAGGAGAGAGCAGGAGTGAGGGTTCCAGCTGCCCCGATCATGAGCCCTTTCCTGCTGCTGGCCCTCCTGGGCATCACCGTGCCCCGTGAGTGAGGACCTCAGACGGGAGGGGACTCTGGAGGATAAGCTAAGACTGATTGGCTCTTCCCATCTCAGGAGTGCAGGCCCTGACCTGCTACTGGGGGACACTGGTGTCCGTGATGAATGCATCAGAACTGCCCCTCCAGTGGACGACTAGCCAGAAGCACTGTGAGGAAGGCTGGAGCTGCCAGGATGTTCTGATGCTGATGGAGAATGGTAAGGAGGGCCCGTGGGCCTCCGCCCGACTCCCACCCTCTCCTGTGCAGAGACACTCCTATTGCCCCCGCTCCTACCGGCATAGTCTGTGTACAAATTCGAAAGCCTGCTCCCCGCAGTACCAGGAGCTGTTCCCTCCTCGGCTACTCAGTGTCCTGCTCTGCAGCCTCTCACCCCAGAGCACGAGGCACATCCACCCGCTAGTCATGACCTCACCCTGGCCCGTCTCTCTCTCTTGGTCCAGGACCCCAGGTGTACGTGGTGCTCATCAAGGGCTGCACCCAGGCAGCCGATCATGAGGACCTCATCACCCAGCACAGGGCAGGCCCCGGCCTGTCCATTGCCTCCTACACCCGGGTGTGCCGGGAGGACTTGTGCAACCATCTGTCCACCAGCCTCCCTCTCTGGGCCCCGCACCCACCCCCAGGTGCCGGAGGGAGAGGAGGAGGGTGTTTGGGAGGAGGGAAGCCATGGGGCTGAGGTGTTGGGGTGAGCCCGCTGGGGATGCTCCTTTAGAATCCCTCCCTGCCCACCTTCCCCAGCACAGCTTCTTCTAACAGTCCCGGAGCAGAAAACTGGACCGCTTTTCCCATGTTCAACCACCCACCTCCGACTCTGGCTCCGGCCCTGACCTGGTGCCAGCTCCTTCTTTCCATCCCGCTGGATTTGGTCCACGCGTGTTCTAGTCAGGGTTCTGGCATTTCCTCCTCCTAAGTGAAACGGGCCTGTGACTTCCCACTGTCTTTTTCTGTCTGAGACCGTAAATCGTGTTTGGGGCTGTGTTCTGCATTTCTCTACTCTTTGGCATCTTTTGTGGACATGGGCGTCTTGTCTTCTTGGACTGTTTAGTGGGACTTGTGGCTGAAGCCACTGGGTCCTCCCCGGGCACCGCTCCCCGACTCGTACCACCTCCTGTGCTCAGTCCCAGACGCCCCTTCCCAGATCTCACGTCCCCTCCTCAACCTTGCTGTCTCTCTAGCTCATGTTCCAAATGCCCTGCACCCCAGGTCTTCATGAGAAGAGCTTGAGGAGGGCACATTTGGGGGACACTAGGGAATTGATTCTTGGGGACCAGCAAAATGGGGGAAGGGTGGAGGGAAGGCACATGGTCTGAATTCAGAGCCTTCTCAGTCCTGCCTCCCTTTCTCTGTCACCTCCCCAGCCCTGGGGTCTGTGCGGTGTCCAGTCTGCTTGTCTGCCCAAAGCTGCCGGTCGGCAGCAGAGCTGACCTGCCCCGCCGAGAGCACACACTGCTACAGCGGGCACCTCCTGCTCAGTGCTGGTGAGCCGGACCAAGATCTGAGTCTCTGGGGAGGAAAGGGAGCTGAGGTCTGGGACCCGGAGGAGGGTGGGCCTGGCTTCCCAGAGCTGCGCCTCCCGCATGAGGGATGGATGGTCCCAGCAGCAGTGTCTCCCTCTCTCCCCTCCTCTCACTTTCCACAGAGAACCGCTCCACCCATCTGAGAGTCCAGGGGTGCATCTCCCAAACAGGCTGCAACCTGCTTAATGGGACTCGGGAAATCGGGCCCATCAGTCTGCAGGAGACCTGTGATTCTGAAGGTGAGTGTCATACCCACAAGACCAAATGCCCTGTGCCGCGGCCTCGGGCCACGATGACCCTGTGAAAGGCGGACATCCAAGCACATCCCACCGAAGCCAGCGTCACGTCACTCAGATATTTATTACTCACTCAGGCAGATGTGATGTAAGGAAGGGGTTCTCCCAGTAGGCGCTTCAGGTGGGGATGCCAGCAAGAGGTGTCCAGCTTAAGGGGAGACAGAGGGTGCGTGGTCCAGGGGACATATCTGTAGGACAGGAATCCACTGGTGGGTGTTTTATTTGTTTTTGTTTTTTTGCGGTACGCGGGCCTCTCACTGCTGTGGCCCCTCCCGCCGCGGGGCACAGGCTCCGGACGCGCAGGCTCAGCGGCCATGGCTTACGGGCCCAGCCGCTCCGCGGCACGTGGGATCTTCCCGGACCGGGGCACGAACCCGCGTCCCCTACATCGGCAGGCGGACTCTCAACCACTGTGCCACCAGGGCAGCCCCTGGTGGGTGTTTTAAATGATGCTGGGCCTGTCCAGGTGGGAGAGGGGCAGGGGAGCAGGGAGGAAGGCCAGAGGGGCAGAGAGGGTGGGCTGCCTCGCGTGCCACTCTGTCCATTGGCTGCAGAAATGAGTGCAGGTGTGCCGGCTGGTTTCCTTGCTGGGCGTGACTTGCTGCTTCCAATTCTACTTCTCCACACCCTGGACCTTGGGTAACCCTGGGTCTTCCACTTCCCCTTGACCACCCTCACCCATCCCCCACCCACGGTACTGGAGCACCCCAGCAGCCATGCTGCAGAGAAAAAAGATCAGAGAGGATATCAAGGGTGCTTCAGGTGTGACAGGAAAAGTAAGAGCCAGACGGGGACACGGGGAGGGTCCCCACTTCCCCATGGAAACCCAGCCAAACCGAACACCGGTGGATGAGAGTGGCCTAGAGTGTCTTGCTGTGAAGCACCTGCCATGGCGAGGTGGGGAGTGGGGTCTTAGGAAAGTGGGAGAAGGGTCTTCCCTGTCCGAGCTTCAGGGAGAGAGTTGAGTGGGTTCAGCAAACGTTCCTCTTGTTTGGATCTCTCTGGCTGGACTGGGAGCCTTGAGGACAGAGCCTAGATGTCACTGATGCCAGGCTTCCAGCCTCGGGCAGCACAAGGGCTGGCTGAGGATGGGCACCCAGGATGCGTTTGCTGACGTGAGTTTGTACAGGATTCCAAGGTCTGTGGAGACCCCAGAGGACTCAGACCCTGGCCCTGCCCTAAAGGGCTTCCAGGACCGAGAAGGGAGACATCGCAGACACAGATGGTCACAGGGCTGTCATGGAAGTGGGTCTGGGGGGTCCTCAGAGAAGGATGATACTGATGTCCTGGGAAGGGCGAATCAGGGAGGGCTTCACAGAGGAAGTGACCTATGAGCCGTGTCTTAAAGATGAGCTACAGTTTATTCACAGAAGAGGAAAAGGACACGAACAGGCAGAGGAAACGGCTTGGAGGTGGGGGCAGCCCGCTGGTTTGAAGAGGGGTCCCTCGGCTCTGCCTGAGGAGGGGCTCATTGAGAGGATGGGGTGCAGCTGGGGATGGTGGGTGATCACAAGTTTTCCAGGTGGACAAGGGGAGTGTGGGCCATGAAGGCAGAGATGTTCCAAGCAGAAGGAACAGCGGGTGCCAGGCCAAGGAGGCAGGAAATGCCCTGCTGTGTCTTGGGAATGGATATTGTTGGGGGAGCCGAGAGGTAGGCGGGGGGTCCTGGTGGTGGGTCAGGTGTCTGCCCAGCCAGACTGAGGAGCTGGCCTTTCTGCTGAGGGCAGTGGAGCTGTGGAAGGGCATTGAGCAGAGGAGGACAGAGTCTGAATCTTTCCTTCTCATTAATGCTGGTTTACTGATCTGGCCTTCGTCTCTGGGACTAGGTAACATTCATAATTCAGAAGGCGTTTCCGAAACAGATCAGATGCGCGCTACACACACCACACACCGTAACGCACACAACACACTCAGGAGACACAGACACACACTGTGCCAAGTACACACCACACCTCACATACCGCACACGGGCCTCCCTAAACCTCACACACCACAGACTTCACGCACTACATAGAGCACATGCCACACCCAGCACACAGACCACACTTCACATGCCGCGGACAGCACACACAAACAAAACACAGGTACACAGGACACACACCACGCCATACCCATGCAACAAACATATACCGCATACCTCACCAACACACTGTACACACACATCACGTAGCATACACACACCATACACATTTCACACATTCCCATACTACCCCACACACCCCACATACCCACTACACATCTACACACATCCCATATACGTACGCTCCCAAACCACACACGTCCCATAAAACACAGCCATTAGGCCACCAACGGATATCCCTAATATATGTCCATATTCTGCTGGCTTTCAGCATCAGAGCCAGATCTTGGACGGTGCATTTGTCTGCCCTGGTTAAGTTCAGTTTGGTAGTTTAGCAAATGTCTATTGGGCATCGGCAAGGCCAGGCATGAGAAGATGGGGGACAGCGAGATGTCAGGGAGTAAGTGGAGGACAGAAGGGCATCTCAGGGAGATAGAACAGCTTCTGGAAGGCATGGGGGAAGGAGAGGACTGGGTGCCAGGACTGGGTGCAAAATGGACCACCGCAGCAGCCCATACTAAAGAAGAACCAAAGGGCTGGGATTTTAACAGCCTTGACTCTCCCCCTAAGGAATAGGATGGTGGTCCCAGTGAGAGCAGTGGGTCGCACAGTCAGGGAGAGCACAGCCTTTAAGGGCTTAGCGTGTGAATCAGAAAGACGTGGGTTTCTGTCTGGGCTCTGCCGCTGAACCAGCTTTTGAGGATTACACCTCTTTGAGCCTCTTTCACCAAGTTCAGGGAGGAGGAGATAACCCCAGACAGTCAGGGGTCGCAGAGTATACAAAGGCCCTGGGGTGGTATGTGCCTGCCATGTGTTCAAGGAAGAATCCAGAGGCCAGTGTGGCTCCAGCAGAGTGATCAAGGGGAATAAAGATATTTAAAAAAAGAAAAGAAAAGAAAATGGGGATGACGAGGATAACACCACCTGCTTGGTGCGGGGCGGGGGCCAGGGGGCCAGGAGGAAATGAGGCAATCCAGGCGAGGCGAGCTCCTTGGGAGGCTTAAAGGGGTTAACCCCTGGAAAGTCGTCATGGCAGCCGGGAACCTCAGTTAAGTGTTCAGTGCGCACGAAGCGTCTGAGTATTTTTGTTTGGAACATAGGGCTTCTCAGTTAAAAGAAATCTGCGGTGTCAGGCTGCCCTCCTTATTTTCCAGATAAGGACCCTGAGGCCCAGAGAGGGAAGTAGAGATTGGCTCTTGCTAAGGAAGAGCCATCCATCTCTCTCACACCCAAAGGGAGGAGCAGCCGTCCCCAAGGGGGGTTGGGAAAAGCCCCTGCGATGTTCCAGCAAGAACAGGGGAAAAAACTGGGGGTGGGGCTCGGACTTCCTGTGTCCCTGCTAACCTGAAGTTGAGGCACCCAGCGGCTAGATGGCTTGGAGGGTGAGTCAAGAACGTGACCATCTTCCCAAGCGCAGGACCAGGCAGGCCCCTGAATCACCCAGACCCTGGTCATTCCTTCTCCGCAGCTATGCTGACCTGTCATCGGGGGGTCATGCTTCGGACTTCTCAAGACCTGACTCAGAAACCTGTCACGTGGTCCGCGAATTCGGAGCAGCTGTGTAATCGTGGGGAGGTGTGTCAGGAGACGCTTCTGCTCATAGATGTAGGTGTGTGGGCTGCCCAAGAGGGCAAGACCCCCGCACGGGGTCCTGCGTCTCGCTGCCCTGGATTCTGTGCCCTGAATCTCCTGCCAGGTTCCCCTCACGCTTGCAGTTCTAAACCCAATTCTCCCTCTTTCTGCACCTTGTTTTCCCCTTCTGAAACCAAGGGGGCGAGGTGATGGCAATCATAGTACCTACCCTGCTGCGTGGTCACTAGGCTGTATCCGGTAGTCCAGGCAAAGGGTTGAGAGAGCTGGCACAGAGCAACCTCAGTGGCTGTATTCAAGGTCTAATGAGCTGCCCGTTGTGTGCCAGGCACTGTTTTAGGTGCTGTAGATCCCATCGCATCTGCCTTCTTGCCACTTTACGTGCCAGTGGGGAAGCAGAAAAAAAAAAAAAAAAAGAGTAAGATATGCCTATGGAGGTAAGAGCTATGGAAATTAATCCAGCAGGGAAAGGAGGTAGGGAGAGTGAGGTAAAGGTGGTAATTTGCTCTCTGAGGATGCTCTAGTGAGAAGGTGACATTTGAGCGAGAACTGAGAGGTGGCAGAGCTGGGGGAGGACCCAGGCTCTGGCCCCGGTCTTCCCCGTGCACTCACCGGGACTTGTGCTCCCGTCCTCAGAGGACCCGCATCCCGCCTCTGCCTGCTGTGCACCGAGGAACCCCTGGCTCTGCCGCCTTCCGAGTCTCCCGTCCCCCCACCCAGCTTTCACTCTGTCACCCCTCAGGACTCAGATCGCTCCTGGTGGGGAGCAAAGGCTGCAGCAAGGCCAGGACACAGGATTCCCAGGCTATCTCCATACACTCGGGGCCACCCGGAGTGCTCGTCGCCTCCTTTGCCCGGTTCTGCACTTCCGACAAGTGCAACTCGGCTGCCAGCAGCAGTGTCCTGTTGAACTCCCTCCCTCGTCCAGGTGTGGGACCCCAGCGGGCTGGGTGGGACCGGGGGTGGGGAGAGATGGGGCCCCAGAGATACACTCTGGGGCTCAAGGAGGGTGGCTAAGAGCTAAGAGCAGAGCTGTGCGCCCCCAACTTTCTCTCTGCTCCCCAGCTGCCCCTGCCCCGGGAGACCTGCAGTGTCCCACCTGTCTGTCCGTCTTTGGATCCTGCACACAAAACTCTGATACTGTGATGTGTCCTAAGGGCACCAGTCATTGTTACCAGGGTTACATTGCTCTCAGGGGAGGTGAGTGCTGAAGGTCAGGTCCCAAGGATGAAGGGGCTGGGGGCCTCAATTCACTGGTCCTGAGGTGGGAGGGTGCTTGAGACCCTGGCTTATGCGTTTGAGGGTGGAGGGGGCTGGGGACCCAGATTTTCTAGGTCGGAGGGAGGAGGGGCCTAAGAGCCTAGTCTCTTGGTCTGACGGGGGGAGGGTCTAGGACTCCTAGGGTTTAGGAATTTAAGCTGAGGAAACCTGAGCCCTCTCTGATTCATATTCGCTCTCCAGGTGGGCTGAGCTCCCCAGTGGACATCCAGGGCTGCGTGGCCCAACCTTCCAGCTCCTTATTGAACGGTACCCAGAATATCGGGGTCTTTTCTGTGATTGAGGACCATGATGAGGCTATAGTGCCAGGTGGAGCTGCCCCTACCCTAGTGCCAGATGGAGCTGCCCCTGCCCCCTACCTGGCTTGGGTGGCAGGGCTGGGACTATCCCTAGCCCTTTGGTGTGGGGCGCCCTCCCTGCTGACCCCATTTCCCCATGATTCTTAGGCCTTGCTGACCCCCTAGCCCAAACCCTCCCTCTGACCTCATAACTAAACAGCCTTGGACACGGAATTATTTCCCAGTCCTCTACACGAGTTATCACCCACACCCACCTCACGTACTGTATGACCTGATGACGGGGCCTCGGAGCAGCTGAACTTGCCCTGCGGGAGGGTGGACATTCAAGCAGTGGCCCCGTGTGTGTGATAATAAAGACATTGTCCTTTCCCCCAGATGCTGGGGTTTCCCTAAGTGAGGGGAGGGGAGGGTTCCCAGAGATCTGGCATGAGGGAGGAGAGGAATCCGGTGACACATTGACCATCTCAGGCTGTCCTTTACTGATCTGGTCCACGTCCCCACTGGACCCCACTGGGCGGCGGCAGAGTCTTCAGCTTGCCGCAAGTAAAAGCATTTGGGCATCGCCATGACTTGGGAGGCGAAGGTGCACCGGGACCAATGAGGCTTCTATCCCAGTAGCCAGGGCCTCAGCGCCAACAGCGGGCTTACCCCACTTGAATAACTTAAGGGTCTGTGTGAAGCAGAGAAACAAGAGGCTTTGCACGGTTTCCTGAGGCTGATATCATTGGGGCTGTTATCATCCTGGGCCTGAAACACTGAGGAGAAGTCATGACCATTACTAGGATCTGGAGCGGGTGGTGTTTACAGAACGCTGCCTGACAGGATCTCTGATCCCAGGCTGAAAACCCATCCAGCCCGCAGCGACATACAGGGAGGGAGCTGGGGAATTAATACCCCAACCTCACTCAGTGTCCGCCCTCTGGTCTCCTGTTGGGTCTCCCCATTGACTGAACCCACCTGGAAGGCAGGAGATCCCATTGACAGTCCCCACAGCGCAGGGCAGGGGAAGAAGCTGAGAGAGTGAATTTGAAGAAGGAAACAGAAAGTGTCCAGCACAGTCACCCCTTTCCCTTGTCCCGATGAAAATCAGAGTCCTCAATACAGAAGACACAACTCCCATCCGTTACCATATTGTGCTAACGATAATGGGTCACACACCCACAGCGTTAGACAACCAGTTCTTCATGTACCACAGTGAGAGGAAGATGGGGAAAAACAGCATGTAACGAAGATGAAAAGGTCCTGACTGTGTAGCTGGTGGTGATCAGAGCTGCCCTCTCCTACCACCCATTCTACATTCTCTTACCAACTGCCAACACCTCCTCGGGACAATTGGTGTGACACAAATCTTCATTCTTAAGGGAAGTAAGTGTTCAATGGTCTTGTCTTTATTGGCTCTTGGCCGCTTTCTGCTGAACAGGGCCACCGGCCAAGGAGATATTACCGCCAACGCGTCCCCTGGCTTCCAAACATAGTCTTCCTTGATCCAGCAACCCAGCCTCCCTCTGGTGGTCAGGTTCCCTCTGGCCATCAGCAGAGTGGCCCTCGTCTCTGCCTGTTGTTTCAGCAGCGCAAGGAGCACAAAATGGGGGCAGTCCTGGCTTCCGATTGATTAGAGCTCTGATGGGGTTCCTCACCCACACCAAGCCCAAGGTCACAGAGACCAGGAGCAAAAATTCTTTAAGCGGGTTGTTAGGTATACTAGTGGGAGGGGACACTCCCTTATCCTCCCCTGATTCATGGACCCCTGCATTCTGGCTCTGGGAGAGGTGACACGATAGACTGGCCACTGGTTCAAGACATACAGCATCTCCTGTTGGGTGGCAGCGTACCTCCTCTCACCCGGTGCCCTCATCAACCATCACGGCCATTCCACCCTTCCGATAAGTCAACTGTCTCTGTGTAGTGGGGCACCTGGAAGATCAGTGAGCTCCATGGATGGGAGTTAATTGCCTCACTTCCTTTGCCTTAAAATATGTCCTCTAGCTGGAAGCGATACTTCATGGGATACTGTAGCAGTAGAACAGACATCTTCTAAGTTCCCAAATGGCAGGGTTGACAGAAGCACTGGGTACGAGGAAGGCAACTCAGAACCCACAGTGTGTATTTATCCCTGTGGGGAGAGAGCTCAGTCCGCTCGAGGGTGGGGTGTGTCCTGGGTGGTCCTGCTGTAGAAAGACGCCGTAACAGGCTTAGAGTTGGCCTCTGCCTCTGGTGGTTTGGGCACTGAGTCCAGTCAACAGCCGGGTCATCTCGGGGAGAGTTAGCCCATGTGTTGTTAGCATGTGGAGCCTCCACCGCCCACATGGCCACTTTGCACCTGGGCCCAGTGTGCAAGCACTGATGGGAGAGAAGCCGCCTGACACTGTCCACAGGATACCAAGGGTACCCATGCTCAGGGCATGGGTTCTGGTGGGCATTCGTGTGGGACGTGAACATCTTCACACTCTGTGCCCATCCCCAGAGGACCTTACACATATCCCCCCGTCTTCATCTGATACCTTTCTTCTTACCAAGTCCTTCACCAAATGGCTCACCATGGGTCCATGCCAAAGTGGACCTGAGGACCTCTCTCCCTCCCACGAGTGGACCCCTGAAGTTTTGCCGCCTGAGGGATTTCCTTGCATCGCTCTTTCAGGACCACACGTGCAAATGCTAACACAGCCGCTACCCACTTCTGCCTGGCGCCAGCCCACGCTCCAGATCTATCCGTACACCTAGTCTGTGCCTTCAATCCCCCTGTAAACAGATCCCAAGGAATCCCCATGAGCTCATAGGTGTGGGTGGGGGAAGAGGCAGGAGAAGCGGGTGCCACCCTGCTGGGGCGTCCACCTGTGCCCTGACCTCATACACACCTCTCCACGGATGGCAGATGCTACTGTACGTGCCCAACGTCATGGTTTGGTAACTTGACTACACCCAGTATGTGATGTGCAGCTCAGGTCACAACGCTCTTGGTGTCCCATGGTCAGGTATTCAAACTTTACTGGGTCCCAGTAATAAGCCAGGAGCTGTTTCCCAGATGGAGGTTAGTTATTTGCAGAAGAAGACATACCTTTGCTCCAAAACCCCGAGGCTGTGCGCTATGAATATCCTATTATCTCTTTATGTCACAGAAACTTTCAGGGACATTGGGTCTCTTGGGTCAGATGACCCGAGGTTCAGAGCAGCTAGGTTTCCGGTCTGAACCTGCATCAGAGTCCTTTCCTGCTCTAGGATCCAGTCAAAACTGGCCATCTTATGGGTTCCCTCACACATGAGTAGGAGTAGGATGTCAAAATGTGCTACACCCCCCCAGCCAACTCCTAAAGGACTGATCTTTTTTGTAAAGGGAGCCACACAAGGTGTAGCAAATTGTCTCTCAGTTTAGAAGGAATATTGAGACATGCCCCAGACCTATAGTCCCCTAGGACTTACACCAGTGTGATGGGATGGGGAGTAAATGACGCACAGTTTATCCTCCACCCTGTGGCACACGTGTGTTATCATCAAGGGCGCCTGCGACTTGTTCACTGTCTGATTAAATAACATAAATTCATCGATGAAGTGGACCAGTGTGATGTTCTGTAGAAAATCAGACGATCAAGGTCCCTCTGGGACAAGAGGGGAGGAGAGTTGACCAAGACATGAGGCCAGAAAGTGAAGGTGTCCTCTTGTCCCTGAAATATAAATGCTTCTGATTATCTCTGCCAACGAATACAGAACAACGAATTGTTAGATCTGTAAGAAACCACAACCAGAACCGTAGCTGCAATTATCATTGCCACTTATATTTGCCAGAAACTGTCGTCATGCTCTAGACCGAGATGCGATAGCCACCTAGGTCCCTGCGTCTCTCATGCTGTGGTGTTGGCATTAATCTCAGAAATTCCCCCACGGGTGCATTATAGCTTCTGATTTACCATCTTGGTGGGCGTGATAATAGTTTCAGGAGCACCAGGCGGTCTTTCTTACCATAACAGCCCTCACTCCATGGGTCAGGGAACCTATGTGAGGGCTTTTCCAGTTACCTGTTCCTATTATACATTCTAGGATGACATAAATAACAGGATGAGTCTGTGGTCCTCTGGAGCCCACTGGGAAAGGGACTTGAGCCGAAAGTCTGTCTACACCCTCACCTGGCTCACGGTGGCAATAAGCATCCATCCAGAGCTATCATCCAAGTAATCCTCACAAGGTCTGAGCATTTATTTCCCTTTGACCAGCACCCAAGTCCTCCAGATACATGCACGCCCCCCCCGCCCCCCGCAACCAGTCTTTCTGGTGTTGGGGGAAGATTCACCGCCTACACCCATGGTTGCACTGCAGGGTCCTTCTCAAACGGGCCCGGCCTCCTTGCTCATTCACGGGGTTCCAGGTCTACGAACTGGCTTAGTCTGGGAATTGGATAAGAAGTCCCTGTCATGGTGACCTAAGATCTCTTCCCGTCAGAGCTAGAAGATTCCCTGCACCTTTAGGGACCCCAGTCATTTAGCTTTTGCCATGGATCCCCACCTGTCAAAACACTCTGATGACATTTTTGCTCTGTGGCTTGTCCCAGTGGTTGGGGCCACGTTGTCCTGCACACCCAGTGACACCACCTGGCGGCTCCCAAATCCCCTTTTTCCAGCCTTCCCATAAGCAGCTTCTGCCTCAGAGGTTCTTCTGCCACCACAGCGCTCTCGATGTCCCCTCCTCCGATGCCTTCCCATGGGACAGGATAAGGAGGTGACTGAGAAGGCTGCACAAGATGCACTGTTTCCAGCTTCCCCTGGTCCCCAAACTTGGGACTCTGTTTCTCTCCAATACGCTGCAGAAGTTCTAGCACTGAGTCCAGACAGGAACTCACTAACCTAGCAGGCTCAGAATGATATTCCCAGATGCTTGAACCCACACCTGCAATCCTATATCCCATGTGAAAGAACTTGGCCCCATGAAGCCTTTCTCCTGGTCCTATCTGGTCTCACACCCTTAGAATGTGTATCAGCCAGGGTCCAGGCAGGCATCAGGAACCACGCACCAATTTTAAAGGGCAACGTTTTGTTGTTTTTTTTGTTTTGTTTTGTTTTTGCGGTACGCGGGCTTCTGACTGCTGTGGCCTCTCCCGTTGCGGAGCACAGGCTCCAAACGCGCAGGCCCAGCGGCCATGGCTCACGGGCCCAGTCGCTCCGCGGCACGTGGGATCTTCCCGGACCGGGGCGCGAACCCGTGTCCCCTAGCATCGGCAGGCGGACTCTCAACCACTGCGCCACCAGGGAAGCCCAGGGGAAAGTATTTTGGTTTTGGTTTTTGGGTGTTCTGGCCACGTGGCTGCGGGATCTTAGTTCCCCGACCAGGGATCGAACCCAGTTAATATAAAGAATCATTAATGAATTCCCTGGCGGCCCAGTGGTCAGGGGGTCAGGACTCCGTGCTTCCACTGCAGGGGCACTGGGTTCAGTCCCCAGTCGGGGAAGTAAGATCCCTCGGCGTAACCAAAAAAAAAAAAAGAAAGAAAATCATTAACTAGTAACAGGGGATGAGGATTAAGAGGGGATGGGTTACTAACGGGTAAAGAAGGGTAAAGAGAACTTTAAAAGACAAGAGAATAGCAAGCAGATCTGGGAAGCAACCTCTATACCTGGGGCTGGAAGACGAGCTCTCCCTCCTGCAGTGTCCGTTTAGCTCCCTCTACTGGCAAAGCCTAACATTGTGCCAGGAAGACGATGAAAAATGCTTGCAAGATCCAGCAGGGCAATGAAGAGTGGATCTGGAGCTGAGAGGCAAGAGATGGATAACCGGCACAGAGGCTGTTCACACACATGCTCCAGGACTCCTGCCAGTACAGACTGGTGAGGTCCTGTAACGCTCTCAGTGTGTGGCATGCCCATGCCGGACCAAGCCCCGTGCTTCTCTGGACGACGTTGGAAATTCACTCTTGTGGGTCTGGAGGAGAAGCAGTCCCCTATAAGGGGACCCTGTCCCATGTATGAGGGTCACACTGTCTTCTCCCCCAGCGCCTTTTCCTTAGCACAAAGTGGCAGGGTTGAACATTTACCTGGCAGTGCAACTCTGTAACACTTTCACTCAGACTTTGGGCCTTGTCCTCAGCCGTATGTGCCCTGTGACTACAGGAAACAAGGGACGCTCTGCTAAGGGAGCTTTCTGAGTGTCCATCACATTTCCATTTGGACAGTCTCATCTTTCAGTTGCTCTCTAGGGTCATCCGTAGAAACCAGCTGACCACAATCAACCTCGGCACCACTGCTGCCATAGTAACAAAGTACCACACCCACATCGACTCCCAATACCTTGCTCTCCACCTGCACTTCTTTCACCATTACCACCAGTGATAATCTTGTAACAGGGAAGAGCCAATTTTCACTCCAAGTTAGATCTGTTTCTTTGACTTTAGGCTTTGCTTTTCCTTGCTTTTGTTATTATAATCATACATAATGGCCTGCCTCAGGGAACACTACCCGCCTGTAAATGGCTGCAAGAAAGAAATTAACACGTCCTCTCCCCAAGGATGGCCATTCCAGGAGATGTTTTGCAAGACTGATGGCCCTTTTTACTTTACTTCCTCCCCGCCTCTCCCTCTCTATTCTGCCTTTTTACTTTACTTCCCTCTCTGATTCTATAAAAGAAACTGGCATCCAAGATCTCGGAGAGGCAGCTGTGAGTGGTGGTGTAAAGCGAGATCTTAATTCCCTGCCCAGGAATTGAACCTGGGTTGCCTGGATGAAACCAGGAATCCTAGCCACCACACCCCCTGGCTCTTGCCCTCAGTGAAAAATGCATATCTCACGGAGGCAAAAACTGTAAACACAGGTACAAAGTTTATTATTAGAGACATAGCACAACAGGTGGGAGAGCACACAGAGAAACTATTTAGTTAAGACAGAAGCAAGGCAGAGATGCACACCCAGAAAGAAAGGGTGTGGGCATCCCCCCAATGAGGAGGAGCGCAGTAGAGACGCGGTTAAGTCACTTATACAGGGCAGTTCTTCCGGGTCTCTGTTTACCCTCTGGCCAATTATCTGGTTTCTTTTTCCACACCTGACCTGTCCTAGGACCCTCCCCAACACGAGTGCACAACTTTTTTCCCAGATGGATTACAGCCCAGAGGCCGGTGGACAGCCTTAGCATCACATATTATGGGGTGGTGCCTCCTCCTTTTTGACCCCCAAGGAGCCCTTCTGCGCATGTGCAATGTTTCCCTTGCCCCGAGGATGGGAAATGTATGACCTCTTGATCTTTTTCTTTTTTTTAATAAGTCAAATTAGTTTGTTTTTTAAAATTTATTTATTTATTTTTGGCTGTGTGGGGTCTTCGTTTCTGTGCGAGGGCTTTCTCTAGTTGCGGAGAGCAGGGGCCACTCCTCATCGCGGTGCGCGGGCCTCTCACTGTCGCGGCCTCTCTTGTTGCAGAGCACAGGCTCCAGACGCGCAGGCTCAGTAGTTGTGGCTCACGGGCCTAGTTGCTCCGCGGCACGTGGGATCTTCCCAGATCAGGGCTCGAACCCGTGTCCCCTGCATTAGCGGGCAGATTCTCAACCACTGCGCCACCAGGGAAGCCCCTCTTGATCTTTTAACAGGGTTTAGTCCCACTCTGTCCCTGCCATAAAAATGTCCAATGTCTAGTTATTTACCCTATTTCTGTTGCTGGTTTTTATATTGAGGTGCAGATCTCGAAATATAGACAGGGGTCCCGTCATAAATATGTAGTCCTGGAGCCCGTTTGTCTCTTGCTTCAGGAAATGTAAACAGGGGGCTGGGAATGAATGTCTGGCCTGGAGCCCATCTTCTTCTCACCCCAGGAAGTGTGAACAAGAGGCCAGTTGTAAATGTCTCCCCAGGAGCCCATCTATCTCCTGCCTCATCCAGACCCTGATAAGATGGTTTTTGGGGGGACCCTAGTCCACCATCTTCTCAGTCTCCTGGCTTTCCAAATAAAGTTGTATTCCTTGCCTCAATACCTCGTCTCTGATGTACTGGCCCGTTGTGCGGCAAGCAGAGCGAGCTTGGACTCGGCAACAATTTGAGCAACTGTGAAATTTCCATAGGCCTCATCTCACCTGTGCCCCATCAAGGTGGTTCTCTCTGTGTGGGTTTCCCTGTGGTGGAAACCTAATCCCAGAATACAGTTTTGTTGGTCTCTTTCTGGGTGACACTGCTTATTCTAATTACTGAGTTGGTCAGGGTCCCAGCAGGAAATGAATGGTATCCCCAAACTGGGTAACTTGAGTAGAATTTATTAAAGGAAGTACTGCTTACAACTGTTAAGGTTGGATCCAGGGAAACCACAAAGGATTGTGCAGGAGTTGGGAGTAATCATTTTATTTTTTTTAACCTTTTTGGGGGGTGCTGCGCTGCATGGCTTGCAGGATCTCAGTTCCCTGACCAGCTACTGAATCTGGGTCCAGCAGTGAAAGCCCAGAATCCTAACCACTAGGCCACCAGGGAACTCCCTCATGTATTTTAAACATATCACTGTGACAACATATAACAAAGAGTCAGGACCACCGTGACCATTGCAGAGGTCATGCTGTGCATTGCACAAATGCTCTACATCTAGGGGGTGCCATGCACTTCATAGATGTATAACTGGTATGAAAAGGCTCAATAATGAAACAGGGGGAGAGAGCTCCCTTCTACATAAATCTACGCTTGAACACAAGGCCATGCACACTCGTGGTGTGCTGGTAAATGTTGAACAACTGCTTCCCTGAAGGGAGAAATAAAAGCTCTGATCTGTAGCATTTGCCAATGCCCATAGTATAAATACTCCCACTGTGGCTGATTTCAAGCTACCACGATGTCCCTGCCCGTGGAGTTGGGAAGAAATGCCCATGAACAACCATTATTTCTACTATACAAATATAATATCTATAATCTATAAACAGAACATAGATAATAGTGAAATGTAGAACGATAATTTAGGAAGTGACGATTTTTGAGTATTTGTTACCTTTGTTTTAATATAATTTAGTTGTAAGTTGACATAATTTAATTTTTAATAGTGGCTGCGTTTAGCAACTGGCTTGCAAAATTCCTGAAAATGTCAACATTGGCTCTCATGAACCGGGTGGAGTTAGTCCCAGCACAGCACTGCGCACACCCCAGAGAGAGCCGGGGAGTATGCACACGTGGGCTTGGCCATACCCTGCCCTGAGAGCCCTCAAGGATCCCCTGAGCTCTCGATTCTTAAAGAATAGATTCTTATCCTCCCTTCCAGATCTGAACCTGTCAGGGAGCCCTCACCTCTGGGTGTGTGAGCAGGGGACCAAGTTTGGTCACTGCCCAAAGCATGTGTACCTCAGTATCCAAGGTGTGTGGTGTGTGAGCACTGACGCCATCGGCACCGTGGGTCTCCCTATTATGGCTTGAGAAGTCACCCAAGATGACCAACACTTACAGTTCCCAAGATACAAGAAGGCTGGATTCTCCTGGTGGAAGAACAGTGGTAAAAGAAAAAGCAATGGGTGCGGGCCACTGAAAGCTAACACAAAATAAGAAACTGGAGCCAGGTATACAAAAGACAAAATTTTCCTATGATGTGCACCAGCCGCTGACCAATCAGATGAGACAAACTGTACAGCTCAGGTGACCAGAGGCATATATTTGGTCTGACTTTTTGTACCTTTTTTTTGGCCAAACGGGCGAGGCTTGCGGAATCTTAGTTCCCCCTCCAGGGATCAAACCCAGGTCCTCGGCAGTGAAAGCACCTAGTCCTAACCACTGGACCACCAGGGAATCCCCTGTACCTCTTAAAAACTTTCCAATGAGAAAGATTAATTAGGAAACTCAAATTTATGTTATGACCCCAGCCAAGAACCGATTGCTAATTTTTAATGCCAAATTCAGGCTTAAGTTGAATAGAAGCTCCTATCTGTACTTCCTTTTAAACCATTCTATTTGACTTCCACCCAACCTGTCCAATAGCTCGGCCTCGCTAGCAAGAATAACATTCAGTGGTCACATCTGAGATTTGTCACATGAGATTTTTCTTTAACGCTATTTTCCGCAGGTCTAGCCACAAACGGACACGGGTTTGCGACAACGTATTATGTGAGTTATCTACTGATACCTTCCAAACCATCACAAATGGTCACTTAAAACAACAGCCATTTGATCTGTTCACAATTCTATGGGTCATCAACTAGAACCGGGCCGGTTGGTGCTGGTTGTGAGCTAGGCCTCTCTATGTGGTTTCTCGTGCCCAGTGTTAATCCATGTTTCTTTAAGTGATGGTCTCCAGGCAGCAAAACAGGGGAAACCCCAATGTGCGAGCGCTTCGTGTTTGCTAATGTCCCATTGGCCAAAACAAGTCACGTGGCGCCACCTAGCTTTAAGGGATGGAGAAACAAGACTCTGCCTTTGGATGGCAAGAGCAGCAAAGACACTTAAAAAGGGATGGGAGGAATTTGTAGCCATTAAACAACCTGCCCCATACATCACCTATAACAGATTTTCAGATGAAGAGGTGGTTCTGTTTTCTGTAGCTGTCTCTTGACACAGAGGCCTGGCATTTTGCAGAATTCTCTTCCGCTCCCTGAGTTTCAGGGACCTGAGAACACTTCATTCAGTCAAAGAACCTCTGACCACTTTGGGATCTTAATTACTTGAGGGCAAAGGTGAATGAATTCATCGACTCCCCTTTCACCTCTTTGTCACTGTCACTATTAAGAATCTTTACTGATGGCTTTAAAAACTGAACCCAAAGGAAGATTTACTTTATTTACATCAATAATTAACATTTTAAACCCACACTAACTCTCGTTAAAATGCCCGCTTAGGGTTACTTTATTTAGAGGTGGGTTAGGGCCATCTTCACAATGCCAAAAATTAATTTAAAACACACAAATAAAAATGCCGTGTCTCCCTGATCAGGGTTAAGTGAGCAGATACAGGCAATTTAGAATAGAGATAAAACCCCTTATTTCAGCTTGTGAGTTTGCATGCAAACAAACTTAAAATAACCTTCCAGGGGGCTATATATGGAACAATGTCCAAAGCTCACACGGAAAGAGAAAACATTCCAATTTCAATAAGCCAGGCAGAGAGACCTTATTGAACACATAGGACATTCAGTGGAGACCCCAGAAAAGCTATAATTTATGAGTAGAGCTAAACCAGCCCTAGAGTAAAGTCTATCCTATACCCATGTTAACAGAGCTTAACTATTCTATATTATTCTCTATTCTATACTCTTAAATATTCCTATAATTAGCAATGAACAACTGGAAAGTGAAGTATTTAAAAATACCACTTGCAAAGGCATCTACACACATAAAATATCAAATAATAAATTTAACAAAATATGTGGAAGACTTGTACACTGAAATCTAGTGAGTATAGCTAAACAGAAGTGAACGAAGTGTTAGATGAGTGAAGAGAGATATCATGTTCATGGATTGGAGGACTCAATATTGTGACGATATCAATTCTGCCACATTGACGTACATATTCAATGCAATTCAAATCAATTAAAATAAAATTCTAATTCCAATCAAAAGTTTAGCAAGCCTTTTGTAGTGGCTGACAAGCTGATTCTAAAATTTATGATGAAGTGGAAAGGCCCTATAATAGCTAAGACAGTTTTACAAAAGTAGAAGAAAGTTGGAGGATTTACACTATCTGATTTTAAGTCTACTACAGAAACACAGTGATCTGGGACTTCCCTGGTGGCGCAGTGGTTAAGAATCTGCCTGCCAGTGCAGGGGACGCGGGTTCGAGCCCTGGTCCGGGAAGATCCCACATACTGCGAAGCAACTAAACCCATGCGCCACAACTACTGAGCCCACGTGCCACAACTACTGAAGCCCGTGCACTTAGAGCCCACGCTCCGCAACAAGAGAAGCCACCACAGCGAGAAGCCCGTGCACTGCAACGAAGAGTAGCCCCCCCTCAGCTCACTGCAACTAGAGAAAGCCCTCGTGTAGCAACGAAGACCCAACGCAGCCAAAAATAAATAAATAAAATTTAAAAAAATACAGTGATCAACAGAGTGTGATATTATCTAGATGTATATGTTAAACAGAACAGAGTAGAGTCCAGAAATGTATATGCATATGATCAATTGATTTTCATCTAAGGGTATGAAAGTAATTTAATGAGAAAGGACAATCTTTTCTACAAAGGATTCTAGAACTGGTGGATTTAGGGAGAAAATAAACCTCAATCCTTACCTCACACCATTCACAAAAATGAACTCAAAATGGATCATAAACCTAAATGCAAAGGCAAAATGATAAATCTTCTAGAAAAAAACAGAGCAAAAAATTTTTTTGTGACCTTAGGGTAAGTGACATTTTTGTACTGAACACCAAAAAAACATGAGTCATGAAAAAAACTGATAAATTGGGCTTTCTCAAAATGAAAAACTTCTTCTCTTCAAAAGATACCATTTTCTTAACAGTAAAAAGACAAGTCCCAGACTGAAAGAAAATACTTGCAACACGTATACTGAAAACATGAAGCATTCTTATAATGCAATAATAAAATGGCAAATAACTCCGTTTTCTTTTTAACACCTTTATTGGAGTATAATTGCTTTACAGCGTTGTGTTAGTTTCTGCTGTAAACAAAATGAATCAGCTATATGTATACATATATCCCCCTATCCCCTCCTTCTTGCGTCTCCCTCCCACCCTCCCTATCCCACCCCTCTAGGCGGTCACAAAGCACCGAGCTGATCTCCCTGTGCTATGCGGCTGCTTCCCACCAGCTATCTGTTTTACATTTGGTAGTGTATATATGTCTATGCTACTCTCTCACTTCGTCCCAGCTTACCCTTCCCCCTCCCCCTGTCCTCAAGTCCATTCTTTATGTCTGTACCTTTATTCCTGTCCTGCCCCTAGGTTCATCAGAACCTTTTTTTTTTTTTTAGATTCCATATATATGTGTTAGCATACGGTATTTGTTTTTCTCTTTCTGACTTACTTCACTCTGTATGACAGATTCTAGGTCCATCCACATCACTACAAATAACTCAATTTCATTTCTTTTTATGGCTGAGTAATATTCCATTGTATATATGTGCCACATCGTCTTTATCCATTCATCTGTCCATGGACACTTAGGTTGCTTCCACATCCTGGCTATTGTAAATAGTGCTGCGATGAACATTGTGGTACATGACTCTTTTCGAATTATGGTTTTCTCAGGGTATATGCCCAGTAGTGGGATTGCTGGGTCACATGGTAGTTCTACTTTTAGATTTTTAAGGAATCTCCATACTGTTCTCCATAGTGGCTGTATCAATTTACATTCCCACCAACAGTGCAAGAGGCTTCCCTTTTCTCCACACCCTCTAAAGCATTTATTGTTTGTAGACTTTTTGATGATGGCCATTCTGACCGGTGTGAGGTGATACCTCATTGTAGTTTTGATTTGCATTTCTCTAATGATTAATGATGTTGAGCATCCTTTCATGTCAAATAACCCAGGTTTAAATGGGCCAGTGATTTGAACTGACACTTTGCTAATAAAGGTATACAGATAGTTAATTAGCACATGAAAAGTTACTCAACATTTTTCATTATCAGAGAAATGCTAATTAAAAGCATAATGAGATACTACTACACACCCTCTAGAATGGTTAAAAGTCTGACAAAACCATGGGTTAGCAAGAATGTGGAGCAACTGGAATTCTCCTACATTGTTGGTGAAAGTGTAAAACTGTGCGACCACTTTGGAAGAAGGTCTGGGAATTCCTTATAAAACCTACTATGCACCTACCCTATGCCCCAGCAGTTCTACACTTACCCTAGAAAATGAGAATATATGTCCAAGCAAGGTCTTTTTATATGAATGTTTATAGGAGCTTTATATAGTAGCAAGCATTTACAATCCCTGGGTACACAGGGATGGATGAGACACAGTTGGAAGGAACCAGACACACATATAAATACACCCAGACATGGTCTACACATACAGCCATACATGTACACATAACATACACATAGACACAGGCATGTACACACAAAGAAACATGCAGACACACACATGCACACAGAGACACGGACATGTACATGTACAGAAGCGTACACACAAACTCACATGGACACACAGACACACACGCACACACACAGCCATTGTACCATGAAGCAAAAATTCCTAATACAAAGGCATAGACAAAACACTTTGGACATCAACAGTTTAGCAAATATTTACTGAGCATCAGGAAGACCAGGAGACAGAGGGGGAGGTGTGCACGATGTCAGGGAATAAGTAGAGGACAGAAGGGCATCCCAGGGTGATAGAACAGCTCCTGTGAAGGCCTGCGGGTCAGAGAGGGCTGGGTACAAGCACATATAGATTGCTCAAGATAGGCCACAGCAAGAGCCCATACTGAAGTAGAACTGAAGGGCTGAAACATGAGTGGCCTTGACTGTCCCCATAAGGGGTGGTGGTCCCAGTGAGAACGGTGGGTTGGCACAGTCAGGAAGAGCCCAGCAGTTAAAAGCCTAGTGTCTGAATCAGAGACATGGGTGCTAGTCCCAGCTTTTGAGCGTCACCATCTCCTTGAGCCTCATTCCCCAATGTGATGTGTATTTATTTAACAAGCCCCTTCTATTACCATGCTCTGTCGTAGATGCCAGAGATACACCAGGGAATAAACAAATCAAAACCAAACCCCCTGCCTTTGTGGAGCTTACCTTCTTGTTGGGGAAAGTAGTCAATGAACATAGAAATAAATATAGACAAATAATATGTCAGGCAATGATAAGTGCTCAGAAGAAACTCAGGCAGAGCAAGGGGTCAGAGACTGACATGGCTGCTGTTCTTCTAAACAAGAGTCAGCAAAGAGTGATGTTATAACAGAGACATGAATGAAGGGAGGAAGTGGGTGTAAGGTGGATGGTTTCAGAGAGCTGGAGGAGCATATGCAAAGGCCCTGAGGTCAGTGTGTGCCGGCCATGCGTTCCTGGAACAGCCTGGAGGCCAGTGTGGGCGGAGCAGAACGAATGAGGGAGGGCAGAACAGGACGTGGGGACACAGTAGGGCATTAGAGACCATCGTAAGGACTTAGACTCTCTCTTGGGGTAAAACGGGAATCTGACTTATATTTACCAGATCACTCTGATACCAAGAGGGGAATAGACTGAAGTGGGGCAAGGGCAGCACGTATTGCAATAATCCAGGTGAACAATGATGGTCCCGTTAGTGTTTAAAAAAGAAAAAAAAGTCCTCACTATAGGTGAGCCATTCGATTCATTTTGTTTTCATTTTATTTTCCATACAATGTCACAAATAACTTGCCAACCATTGCTCTAGACTAACCTTCTCATTTTCCAGATGAGGAAACTGAGGCTCAGAAAGGAAAAGAGATCAGCTGAGGCTAAGAAAGATCTAGGGATTTCTCTCACACCAAAATGGCAGGGCCACTTCTCCCACAGGGGTGGTGGTGAAAGGTCCCTACAGGTATATAAACAGAAATGGGGAGAAGAATAGAGGAAGGGGTCTTACACTTCCAAGGTTCCTTCTAAACCTGAGATGGAAGGACTCTATGGCCAGGTTACCTGGAGTGTGACTTAAGAATCACCTTCCCAAGCCTGTGACTTGGAGGGACAGACACAGGCTGAGAAAGGGGGCACTTTCTTCCCAGATGCTTTGATGTGGAATCACTCAAAGATGTCAAAGACAGGGCAAGCCCGAAGGCAGGAGAAATCCTACAGCCCCCCAAGAACTGAACCTATATCTGATCCTTACTCTTCTCATAATAGAATCAGATGGGCACGCTTGGGTAAAAAGGGGCGTTTCCCCTACAAACTGACCCACTGGGATGCACTATATATACCTTGTGTTAACAGGGACACTGTTCTGGCCTATTTGGAATCCCTGAGTGAGCCTCTGAGCCCCTGACTCGCTCCGGGGATACCCCCTCAGTCTTGCATCTTCACACCCTCCCTCACCAGCCATCAAGGTAGCCTCTGTGGGAAGCAAAGGCTGCATCAGGAATGACGTTAACACAGAAGAAATTACCAAATGGTAGCACGATACCCCTGGAGCGCTATTCACTGCTTCATCTGTAACACAAGTCTAACAGGCTGTTATGGGTGGTATTGCCCCCACATTCACATGTTGAAGTCCTAGCCTCCATTACCTCAGAAAGTGACCTTATTTAGAAATAGGATCCTCACAGGCGTAATGAAGTTAAAACAAGGACATTAGGGTTGGACCTAATCCAACTGGTACCCTCATACTAAGGGAAAATCTGGACACAGACATGCATAGAAGGGGACTTCCCTGGGGGTCCAGTGGTTAAGAATCCACCTTCCAATGCAGGGGACGTGGGTTCGATCTCTGGTAGAGGAACTAAGATTCCACGTGCCGCAGAGCAACTAAGCCCATGCGCCACAACTACTGAGCATGTGAGCCACAACTAAAGGGCCTGTGTGCCGCAACTACAGAGCCCACGCGCTCTGGAGCCCACATGCCGCAACTAGAGAGCCGCAACTACTAAGCCCGCGCACCACAACTAGAAGAGAAGCCCACAGGCTGCAACGAAGAGCCCAGGCGCCACAACTAAGACCTGACGCGGCCAAAAATAAAATAAATAAATAAATATATTTTAAAAAGACATGCATAGAGGGAAGGTGATGTGAACACACAAGAGGAAGACAGCCATCTACAAGCCAACGAGAAAGGTCTGGAAGAGATCTTTCCCTCACAGCCCTCAGGAGGAACCAACCCTGCTGATACCTTTATTTTGGACTTTCAACCTCTCAATCTGTGGTATTAGTTACGGCAGCCTCAGCAAACTAATTAACAGGCCAAGAGATTATTTAAGATGATCTTCACTACAGGTGCTAGAAGCCCGCTTTGGGGCTAGGACAGAAGAGGAAGGGTGAGTGCCAGTCAGAAGCATGGGAAGGGATGAGGGCCCTGAGACAAGATTCTGGAGCTTGAAGCAGGTGTCTGTGCAGCTCCCTACCACCCTCTCTGCCCTCCAGTTTCCCCTAACCCATTGGTCCTGCATTGGCAATTGTGGCCAAGACCTGAGACCTTGCACCACACCTATAGGTACACAATGACCCGGGAAAACCACATACTGTTACAGCTCAGAGGAGGTGAGTGCTGGAGGCCTGAGTCCCAAGAAGAAGGGAGGGCGGCTCAGAGTCCTGGGTCCTGAGAGACAGGGTCTTTGGGACCAGAACTCTCTCTTACTGTACATATGAACTGTTCCTAATATTTATGCTAATAACCATATTAATAATAATATTAATATTAGCAGTCCCCAATTGAAAACTCTTAATATATTTTTACACAAAATTTAGAGTTTTACCAACACCATTCTTATTGCGGCATTTTTCTCTATTAAAAATAAATATTCATTTATACCATAGAACTCACAGAAACAGTACCAAGTCTGAAAGAACAAAGGACATCTCTACTTCATGTTACATCGCAAAGCTTATATATATATACATATATATATATATACACATATATATATATATGTGTGTGTGTGTATATATATATATGAAATAGGATTTTCCAGCCACGAACAAGAAATCTGAATGACACAACGTGTTCATGGTACTGACACTGACACGTGGGTTAGATACGATGGCAATCAGTCATTCAGGGGTGCCGGAAGTAACACTAAAGCACGTATTACCCTATTCAGCCTTCCAGAAGGTCACGGAGGAGGCTGGTGCCATGACGTGTTCAGAGGATGAGGCCTGGGCTAAGCAGGAACCACTGCAAGTGACAGGTGAGGAGGCCAAGTTGACTTCCAGTGGCTATGGCCACTGGATGGGTGCTGGGTCAGGGGCCAGGCTGGAAACATGCGAGGCAATTTGGACAGGGAGAAAAGTTCAGTGGGTGAAAGCCAAAGGTTTGACTTCCTAGTGTGGCTGGAGAAGTAGGAATTCTATAACCCAAAGACAGAAAAGTGTAAGCAAGGCCATTCGGGGATGCACCACCCGCCCCGCCCTGCAGGCCTAGCGCGGCAAAGACCAGCGAGTTCTTGGTCCCCCAGCTTGCCACCCACTCTGCGTCCTGCGCATGCGTACTAGCAAGACAGCCTGGGATAGGCCAATGGGGTGTGGCGTTCCTCCAGGCTCATCCAATGAGCTCACCAGATGCTTTCGTATCGACCAATGGAGCTTCGAGTGATCTGTCCGGTGAAGCAGGCCCCACCTTCCGTGCCTCGGAGGACCGGCTGGGCGAGTGGAGCATTCCAGGGCGTTCCTTCAGCACAAGGAGATTCTTGTGAGATCATATAGAAGCCAGGAGGAATTCTGGTCCCTTAAAGAGTAAAAGGGTGTCTGGGGGCCCAGATTCCTGGGTCCTGAGGAAAGAGAGGAGGGGGGCGGGGGGGTGGGCAGGGCGTGCGGGACTCCTGGAGCTGAGGGCGGTGAGGGCCGGGGCCCTACGCTCTTGGGTCGGAGAGGGGGAGAAGCTGGGTGCCCAGAATCATGTGTCCTGACAGAAAAGGCGACTGAACCCAAACTCCTAGATCCCTAGGTAGAACAGGGCTTAGATCTCAGAATCCTGGGTTCTGATGAAGTTGGGAGCTGGGGACTGAGGTTCTTGGGCCGCGAAAGAGCGTAGGTTTGAACCTGGACCCCGGAGTCTGAGGGAGAAGGGCCCTTTGGGCCAGATTACGGATCCAGAGGTTGGAGGGTATGGGGCTGTTGAGCTCCTTGGTATAGGCGGCTGAGTCTGAGAAGTACAGCTACGGAAACTGAGGCTTGTTAACTAGTTAACTTGCCCAAACTCACAAGCTAGATCGGGACAGACTGACTTTAGAGATCATCGTTTTATTTATTTTTTTTTGCGGTACGCGGGCCTCTCACTGTTGTGGCCTCTCCCGTTGCGGAGCACAGGCTCCGGACGCACGGGCTCAGCGGCCATGGCTCACGGGCCCAGCCGCTCCGCGGCACGTGGGATCCTCCCGGACCGGGGCACGAACCCGTGGACTCTCAACCACTGCGCCACCAGGGAAGCCCGAGATCATCGTTTTATATACCCGTAAACTCTGCCCTGAAGTCAGTACTTGTTGCCAGAACTTAGATTTAATCTCGTTCCATGTGGTTGAAAAGCTTCTTCTCCATCAAATCACAGATCCTGATCGCAAACGTCTCTAAGAGAAGCCATGGGAGCCTGTCGTTTCCAGGTTTTACTGTTCCTCTTTCTCCTAGGAGCCCCGACCTTGATCTGTATGTATTGGGGATGTGGCGGGAGAGCAGCTGGGTCACGGAGGATGGATTTCTGGTGAAAAAGGAGTGGTTTGGGGCCCCGCAGAGAAGGGCATGTGCTTATCTTTATCTCATTTTCTCCCCAGTGGCACAAAACTTGCGTTGTCAAAAGAGTACATTCGTGGGCTTAGAAGCGGATCCAGTAGAGACATTTAACTGGACCACAGACAAAGCTGAGACTTGTGACAATGGGGCATTGTGCCAGGAAACCGTGCTGATGATTAAGGCTGGTAAAATGAGAAAGAGGCCGTTGGGCTGGTGGGGCAGGGGCAGGGGGGAAGGTGATTATGGCCATGTTAACGCGGTTCCCCCTTCCCCAGGCCAAACATCAGGCGCTGCCCCCCATCCACTTTCCTTCCCTCTTGTCTCACAGAAGGGACCAGGACAGCAATTTTGGCCACTAAGGGCTGCACCTCAGACGGGGCACCGGCAATAACGTTTATCCAGCACACGCCAGCCCCTGGCCTAGTCGCAGTCTCCTACAGTAACTACTGTGAGGACTCCTTTTGCAACAACAAAGAGGACTTACACGAGTTATGGAGGACAGAAGAGATTGACGGTACCCTGGGAGGGGAGAGATGGGTGCTGAGAGAAACTCCATACAGCCCTGAAAAAACGGGGCTTCCTCTGCTTAGGTCCAAGTGCGCCATACACAAAAGGACCTCAGACCTTTGGCTTGTCTTTCTTTTTCTAAATTGTTACCTTGAGGTCTGGAAACACTGCTCCGAGCAGAGCGACATCGGTGAAGTCTGGAGTGTAAATGGGGTTTGGGGTCTATTAAGCAATGTCAGTGGAGGTGTCTGAGCAGCGTGGTGGCATCATCCATCTAACAAGCATCGCTTCCCCCTTTGCCGCGTGGCCACAGCCCAGTTCCCCCGCTGGCCCTCAAGGCCTATAGAAATCTGGCCCCGCCTATCTTTTCAGCTCATTTCCTTCTCTTCCTTCTCTCATTTACTGTATTCTACCTGGGGCTAGGATTCAAAATATTTAACAGTGGAGATGGTACTGACCACTCAGAATGGATGCTGGCTATAAAAAACAGTCCAGTCCCACCTGTGCCTACCAGCTGAGTATCAACACCACAACTTCTCACAATTCTCCAATCCACCAAGCCGGCTCACACCTCCAGCCCTTGGTCCTCACTGTTTCCCTTGCTCCCCTCCCTCCTCCCCCTCCCCCATTTTCACATAGCTAACCTCTGTTCTTCCTCCATCTCCACTCAGGCGTCGGCTCTGGGAAAATACCTAACCAAAATTATTTTAGGTACTTAGGTGGTCCTCCATTTCTTTGCCACTAGACCTTGGACACAATGCCTACTGAATTGTATGGTAATTAGTTACATGTCTGTTTCCTTCAAGGCAGTGATCCTAGCTGGCAGGAACTGTGTGTCCTTTTCATATCTGTATCTTCACACCTAAGCACAGAGTTTGGAAGTCATGTTGGATGGGGTTCTGACAGCACAGAAATCAGTTGGAGAGGGGTGGGGAGGTGGTAGTAACAGTCCTTGAGTAGAGAGGCATCAGCAGGAAAGACTGGAGGAAGAGAAGGCAGCAAGGGGAGGCAACTCAGGGGCGGACGCGGCCTTAATTGTCCCTCTCTCTCCCCCTTCAGCTCCCAGAGGGTCAACAGACCTCCGCTGCCCAACCTGTCTGGCTTTGGGGTCCTGTTTGAATGCTCCTTCCCTTTCCTGCCCCAACGATACAAATCAATGCTATCAAGGAAAACTTCAGGTCACTGGAGGTAAACTGAACATCTGATGGTTTCAGAGGCTGGAAAACCAGACATCTGAGTGTAACACAAGAGGTTCTGACACTCAGGGTTCCAGGAATGAGGGAGGCGTGGACTCCCCTCTGATTTCCTAAAACATCTATGTGTCTCCCCATCCCTCCTTGTTCCACAGGAGACCTCAGCGCACCTTTGGAGATCAAAGGCTGTACATCCGCAGATGGCTGCAGGCTGATGTCTGGGATCTTTACAGTAGGGCCCCTGTGGGTGAAGGAAACGTGTCCACTCAGGTCTGTCTCTCCCCGAAAGGTTGAAAGTGGGGCCACATGGCTTCACACTTCAGTCTGGAGGTTAGAGCTACTGCTGCTGCTGTCGCTGCAAGCGCTTGTCCATTGAGTAGGTGCTTCGGGTCCCGGGTCACGGGACATCTCTTCTGAGTGGTCATCCGCAAGCTGAGGGGCAGGTGGAAGCCTGAAGAACAGTCCCAGTGGATGCATCTGACATTTCTAATAAAGTTTCTGCCGTGATGTGTGTATGCCTCAAAACTAGAAGTGGCATTATTGAGCTAAAAGGGCCCTTGAAATTCATCTCCTCCAACCTACACATTTTGCAGAAAGGGAATCAAAGATCTCGAAAACTTTAATGAATTTCTCACACTTACGTAGCTATGGGCAGAGCCAGGACCAGAACTCTGATGTTTTGACCTAAAGTCTGGTTTTCCTTTCACTCTAATAGGTTTCCTTGTCTTGCTAGCTGGACAAGAGGCTAATGTTGTCCTCCTCCAGAACGCTCCCAACCCAATTGTAAGGCCAACGTCACCTGCCTTGGGGTTCTAATATTTCCCTGGGAGGTGTGGCAGAATGAGAAAAATCAGACTCTAAATTCTTCAATTATAGTGGCCCCATCTCCCTCTATCCTGTTTGTCCCTTGTCCACTTTACATCATTCCTTCCCCTTTCTGTTGACTACGTAATGCCTCCTCAGTGGACAGAAGGAACTTAGGAGGGACCTGGGGTTCAGTAGGGTCTGATGAATGTTGGTGAAAAACTATTGGGTGGGGAGATTCTTTTTTCACATTCTTATGCTTATTTATTCAACTTATTATTCAAGAATACGTGAAGTCTATGTTATTGTAAAATACTCCAGTGATATAGGAGCTGTATAGAGCAAAGGTAGAGTAAAGGGGAACAGACTTTTTCTCATTTTTTTAAAAAACAGCCTTATTGAGGCTTAACTGACATACAATAAACTGCACTGGGAGTGGGAGGAGAGACTTTTAATACAAACTGTTGACCCCTCCCACAAAGGACAGGGGAGTCTGATCATAGTATAGTCCAGCCAAGTTCTTTCTAGAAAGTTCTCTAGTTCTTACTAACTCTTTGAGTTAAAGGCCCACTCCAGCTACTACGTTATCTTTGTTCCCAGGCATCCAGTTCTCCATTGTGTCAGTTTGGTGAATCTCTCTAAAGAGGGAGCGGAAACACCAACAAATACAACTTTAACTTAATGAGGGGACATATAAATTTGGGAAATTACAAGCATTCAGAGCCTTGACTGGTAAATACCATTTGAGGTAAAACACAAAATCAAAAACAAAAAACGAACCGAAAAAGCCAAGTAGCTGTTTCCCATAGGACACTGGCTTCTTAATGGCACTGAAGACAGTTGCAGAAGACATTCGTGAGTAAATGGAGGAGAGCCATAACTTTTAACAATTTGGCCTGTGAATTGTTTTGGTATTTTTAAAATTATATCTATCATCTGCCAAAGAGCTTTACGCAGCACGTACAAATTTCTCAGTCCACAAACTCACGTGTGCCGACCTTCTTAATTTTTAAATATATAATATAAACTATTTAAATATATCATTTCTTTTTATGACAATTTTGTTTTTAAATATTATTTTTTATGATGATTTTGTTTATAACAGTCCCCCATTCTACCTAGTGGAGTAACCAGTCTGAGTAAACTCAGTCACGCCAGGGTTTTCTCAGTCATTTCAGATCTAAGTTCAGTCAATTCAGGGCCTGTTTTCCTTTCCACTCTCCTCACCCAGGGCTTTGCTATAGTGCTGGTGGGCAGGAGGTGACTGTCTAGTTTTCACCTGTCATGCTGCTCATGTCCAGGTTCTCACTGATGCCTGGGTTCTCAGCTTCCATTCCTGCTGGCTTCCACGGGGAAATCTTCAACCCTGTCTGGGGATTCACAGGCTCCGCGCGGGCCCTGTAAGCTCTGCCATCCCTCTTAGCGACTTCGGGGCCTCTTCCAACTGCTCTCAGATCCCACCGAGGTCCTTCAGGAATCTAAAGCAGCCTAGGAATCCCATATAGGTGATGAAATTCCTGAAGATCTGGAGAAAAGATAATTTCGTAGAGACTCGCTTTCTCCCAAGGTACTTGAGAACGAGATGCGGCCTAGACCCTACAATTTATCACCCACCATACACGGACCACTATCACACATTCTTCTCAAACCTACTTTTTCTTTTTCCAACAATCAGGCCATAGGAATTCCCTGGCGGTCCAGTGATTGGGACTCTGCGCTCTCAATGCCGAGGGCCCAGGGCTGGGGTTCAATCCCTGGTCGGGGAACTGAGATCCCACGACAAACAAAACAACCATGCCATAAAGCCTTCGTTCTTAGACTGAAACTTAAAAATTCCAAGTCTAACAAGTCAAAAGTTGGGCCTTTGGAATTACATCAACTTCAATTTACATAGCCTACTCTGAAATTTCAGGGCTGAACATGAAGGTACTTCTGGCTCTTCGCATTTCTAGGGTAAAAGGCCTACTGACTGACTGGAGGAGAAGGGACAAGAGAATTAGTACAAAGAATGGAGGCGTGGGGAGGTAACAGTAATAGCATCATATCACCCTGCCGTACGTGTGCTTCACCCACCCGGATTGAGCCTCCATCATCACACGTGATATTCATTGCTCCCTCCAGGGCTGCCTGTGTTCATGTCCTTTCCTCCCTGAAATTCCATTTCCTCTTCCCACCTACCCACCCCAGAGGGCCCCAGTAGACATCTCACTACCAACTCCAGCAGACCTTTTCTGACTTCTCTGGCACCCACTGATCTCCCTCAGCATAGCCCCAGCACATCTGCCAGCCTTGCTTCAATATCTTACAGTTTCCCACACAACGTATAATCTCCCCTGTCAAGGTAGCAGCACTTCAGGGACAGGCATTATTTGCAACAGCTTTACAACTTAACAGCACCCATAAGATGTGACTGGCAACTTGAGGTTATGGGTCTTCTGCTTATTGAAGTGAACCAAAGTCCACTAAACATGCACACACACCCCTCTCCAACAACAAAACTAACCACCATCAACTGCAGCAATTACCTGAAACTTGGTGCTGACGTGAAAAAAAAAGTAAGTTCTAGAGAGTAGACAAGAAAAGAGGTAGAAGTCTAGGAAGGATGGGCACTGCACAAAGGAAGAATTTGAAAATTCCTCTCTTTTGTCAATGATGTTATAGTGGCCAGGTGGGCACATCCTCGTTTGGGGCAGCGATGTCAGAGTGGGAGATGAGTTTTTTGGGGTGTTTTGTTTATTTATTTATTTTGGCTGCGTTGGGTCTTCATTGCTGCACGCGGGCTTTCTCTAGTTGCGGCAAGCAGGGGCTATTCTTCATTGCGGTACGTGGGCTTCTCATTGCAGTGGATTCTCTTGTTGTGAAGCACGGGCTCTAGGCACGTGGGCTTCAGTAGTTGTGGAACGTGGGCTCAGTAGTTGTGGCACACGGGCTTAGCTGCTCCGCGGCTCGTGGGATCTTCCCGGACCAGGGCTTGAATCCGCGTCCCCTGCATTGGCAGGCAGATTCTTAACCACTGCGCCATCAGGGAAGCCCTGCATTACGTTTTTTTAAAAAGTAAGAAATTTCCTTTGCAGTGAAATATCACTTGTATAAATTAAACAAGGCATGGAGTTCCCTGGTGGCCTAGTGGTTAGGATTCAGGGCCTTCAGTGCCGTGGCCCAGGTTCAATCCCTGGTCGAGGAACTGAGATCCTGCAAGCCACGTGTGGCCAAAAACAATTTTGGCATGGCCAAAAAAATTAATTAATTAATTAACTGAACAATGCTACAGTCAGAATACAGAACAGTTTCTTCATCTCAAAAGCTCTCTTGTTCTACTCCTTTGTAATCACATCCCCCTCATCCAAGTCCTTGACAACCACTGATCTGTTCTCTCATCACTACAGATTTGTCTTTTCAAAAAAGTCATAGAAATGGACTCATACAGAATGGAACATTTCGAAACCAACTACTTTCACGCAGCATGATGGCTCTGAGATTCATCCGTGTTGTGTATATCAACAGCTTGCTCCTTTTAATTGAGAAATATTATTACATTGTATGGACATACCACTGTTTGTTTATCCATTAACTCATTGAAGACGTCTGGGTTGTTTCTAGTTTGGGGCAGTTATAAAGTAAACACTTGCGTACAAGTGTTTGCTGTAAACATTTGGGTACAAGTTTTTATGTAAACATAAAATTGTATTTCTCTCGGGTAAATACTTAGGAGTAGGATTGCTGGGTCATATGGCGAGAGTGTGTTTAACTTTACGAGAAACTGTTTTCCAGAGCGCTTGTATCATTTTTTTATTCCCACTAGCAATGGATGAGAATTCTAGTTTTGCAGTTTTCAGGATACAGGTCCTGAACATATGTTGTTAGAGTCATACTTATTTCACCTTTACGGGGCTATTGTAAATGGTACTTTTAAATTTCAGTTTTTCATTGCTGGCATAGAAAATAAGTGCAATTGATTTTTGTGTGTTGAATCTGGCTAAACTCATTTATTAGTTCTAGGAGCTTTTTTGTGGGCTCCATGAGATTTTCTAAGTAGACAATCATGTCATGTGCAAATAGGGACAGTTTTTTTTTTTTTTTCCAGCATGTCGACCTTTTCTTTCTTTTCTTTTCTTATTATAGTAGTTGGGACTTCTAGTACAATGAATAAAAGTAGTGAGAGTGGACACTTTGCTTTGTTCCCAGTCTTAGGAAATTTCTTAAAAATAAAACATACACTTGCCATAGGATTCTGCCATTCCTTTCCCAGGTACTACCCAAAAGAAACAAAAGCATATGTCCATACAAAGGTTTTTATACAAATGTTCATAACAGCTTTATTTATAATAGCCAAAAACTGGAAACAACTCAAATGCCCATCAACAGTGTAAAAATAAATTATGACATACCTTTATGATGGAAAACTACTCAGTAAAAAAAGGAATGAACTATGATGCATACAGCCACGTGGATGAATCTTAAAATAATTATCCTGAATGAAAGAAGTTAGACAAAAAGGAGTCCACACTGCACGACTGTACTTATATTAAACTTCAGAGAACGAAAGTGAAATCTACAGTGACAGAAAGCAGATCTGTGGTTATCTAGAATGGAGAAAGAGGGGGGAATAGATTACAAAGGAGAACAAAGAAACTTTTGGAGTGATGGATACATTCATTATCTTGACTATGGTAATGAGGTTTCTGGGGTGTTCACATATGTCAAAAATCATCAAATTGTACCCTTTAAATATGTGCAGGGCTTCCCTGGTGGCGCAGTGGTTGAGAGTCCGCCTGCCGATGCAGGGGACACGGTTTCGTGCCCCGGTCCGGGAAGATCCCACATGCCGCGGAGCGGCTGGGCCCGTGAGCCATGGCCGCTGAGCCTGCGCGTCCGGAGCCTGTGCTCCGCAATGGGAGAGGCCACAACAGTGAGAGGCCCGCGTACCGCAAAAAAAAATGCAGTGTACTATATGTCAATTATACCTCAATGAAGCTGTAAAAAAAAAGCACAAACTGATAACACTTTTTCTGTTTTTCAGTATTACCTTAAATTACCTTTTCTTGATAAAATTGGAGTAGAGATGGAGGAGAGAATTATTATATTGAGAAAACTAATTTTGTGTTTGGTGGTCTGCCAGACTCCAATCCATCCCATCTGTTCCTGCTGTCACCAATAAATCAACTGGCTTCCTGTGGACACAGTAAAATCTCTCTGTCTTTGACAGATATTCTCCTCCGCCTCCCAACTCCCTGACCCAGGATTTGCCTCAGGAAGCTGCCATGGCTTGCCAGTCACCTATGAAGGGCTCCCTTCTATGGTAACCAGAGGGGCTTTCTTGTATCCATTTCCATTTCTCTGTTTTTGGGGGGTTTGTCTGTTCATTTGTTTGTTTTTTGTGGTACTCTCACTGTTGTGGCCTCTCCCACTGCGCGGCACAGGCTCTGGACGCACAGGCCCAGCGGCCATGGCTCACGGGCCCAGCCGCTCCGCGGCATGTGGGATCTTCCCGGACCGGGGCACGAACCTGTGTCCCCTGCATCGGCAGGCGGACTCTCAACCACTGCGCCACCAGGGAAGTCCCATTTGTTTGTTTTGCCTCACCCTGAGGCTTGTGGGATCCTAGTTCCCTGACCAGGGATTGAAATCGTGCCCTCTGCAGTGGAAGTGCAGAGTCCTATCACTGGACCGCTGGGGAATTCCCTTTCCATTTCTCTTTAATTTTCCAATGTGTGACATTTTATAATGTCCAGATATTTCTTGGTGTTATTGCAGAAGTTAAGGTCGTCCATGTTCTCCCACATCCTAAGCCAAAATCAAAATCTCAATATGTGTGGTTTTTAAAAATAAATTTATTTATTTTTATTTTTATTTATTTTTGGCAGCATTGGGTCTTCATTGTGTGCAGGCTTTCTCTAGTTGCGGCGAGCGGGGGCTACTCTTCGTTGCAGCGCGAGGGCTTCTCACTGCGGTGGCTTCTCTTGTTGCGGAGCACGGGCTCTTAGGCACGTAGGCTTCAGCAGTTGTGGCTCACAGGCTCAGTAGTTGTGGCTCACGGGCTCTAGAGCGCAGGCTCGGTAGTTGTGGTGCACGGGCTTAGTTGATCCGCGGCATGTAGGATCTTCCTGGACCAGGGTTCGGACCCGTGTTCCCTGCATTGGCAGGAGTATTCTTAACCACTGCATCACCGGTGAAGCCTTCAATATGTGTTTTTAGCAAGAGGAAGCTGAGTCTCTGGTCCTAGTCCAATATTACTCCCAACTGCTTTGATTTTATGCCTTCAGAATCAGACTCTATCACATGGTACCCTTCCTTGTTGTCAGCATCAACCAGTCCCTGTAAAAAGTCCTGTCCTCAGTTGATAACTTCACCCTTGTCACTGCCTCCTCTCCATCCTTTCTCTTATTACCCAGTAACTGGGTCTCCACCCTTAACCATCTCACCTCTAATGACTTTTTCTTTCTGTCTCCCTCCTTGTTGTCACAATGCCATTGAAATACTGTACCAACCATGAAATCTCAATTAAATGCCTCTTCCATTAACAACTATAACATAAAGGAAGAGGGTAAAGGAATCTATACAATCATAAAGTTTCTACATTTCACTTGAAGTGGCAAAATATTGATTCTAAGTAGATAGTGAAGAGTTAAGTATAAGCATTACACTGCCTAGAACAATGCTAAAAACACCATGGAAGACCAATTATTAAATTGTTAAAGACTAATCATCGAAGAGATTAAAAATAGGGACTTCCCTGGTGGTCCTGTGGGTAAGACTCCACGTTCCCAGTGCAGGGGGCCCGGGGTCAATCCCTGGTCGGGCAACTGAGGAGGCCGCATGCCACAACTGAGAAATTTGTATGCCATAACTAAAGATCCTGAGTGCCACAACTAAGACCTGGAGCAGCCAAAATACATAAATAAATATTTTTTAAAAATAAAAAAATTAAAACATGAACCAACTATATGGTGTCTACAAGATAATCATTGCAAACACAATGATACAGGTAGGTTAAAAATAAAATGATACACTTCCACTTCTGCTCCAAGTGGAGTAACACGGACTAAATGTATCCTCCTACATGAAACAAACAAAAACTAGACAAAATACATTGTTTTCAAGACACCTGACATCAAGCAACAAAGGGCAGTAATTCCTGAGCAAGACCGAAAGGATCCAACTGTTTCCAAAGAGCTAAACTGAATTTGATAACAAAACTCAATAATACGTATAGGTAGACAAAAAAGATCCAGCACCAAACAAGTAAAACTCACCATGTCCATGCTAGTAGTTCAAAGAAAAGTTAGAATGTCTATTTTAATATAAGACAAAGTGTAATTCACATCAAAGAACACTATCAAGGGCTTCCCTGGTGGCGCAGTGGTTGAGAGTCCGCCTGCCGATGCAGGGGACATGGGTTCGTGCCCTGGTCCCTCTTGCAGAGCAACTAAACCTGTGCGCCACAACTACTGAAGCCCGTGTGCCTAGAGCCCGAGCTCTGCAACAAGAGAAGCCACGGCAATGAGAAGCCCGCGCACCTGTAGCTCCCGCCCGCCGCAACCAGAGAAAAGCCCGCACGCAGCAACAAAGACTCAACGCAGCCAAAAAAAGAAAGGAATCCTACCTCATCCCATTTGTTAAGCGTAATTTTTTAAAAGCATACAATCATTTGCTAGTTGTTTTTTGTTTGCTTGTTTGTTTGGTTTTGGTACAACCAGAAAATAGTGGGATATGGAATACAGGAGATTTAACTGTCTTGGGTGTAGTTTTTTTTCTTTTTTGCGGTACGCGGGCCTCTCACTGTTGTGGCCTCTCCCGCTGCGGAGCACAGGCTCCGGACGCGCAGGCTCAGCGGCCATGGCTCACGGGCCCAGCCGCTCCGTGGCATGTGGGATCTTCCCGGACCGGGGCACGAACCCGTGTCCTCTGCATCGGCAGGTGGACTCTCAACCACTGCCCCACCAGGGAAGCCCCTGGGAGTATTTTTTGGAGGCGTTGGTGCTCACTCTCTCCAAACTTTGACCAGGACAGAGCTTGGAGGTATTGCTAGCAATAAAAAAGGTAAGAGCGTCCGGGGAGGATGGGAAGAGACAGAGCTGGATAAAGAGGTGGGGTCAGGTGCCACAGTGAGAAGGAAGGATGAGGCAGGTGGAGAGATACGATGAGGTAGAAATGTACAGGAGGAAGAGTGAGGCACAGAGGAAGAAGAGGAGAGAGGGGAGAAAAGATGTAAAGAGAGGAAGCGACAAAGGCAAAAAGCAAAAGATGGAGAGAGGAGAGTCTGAGAGGGAAGAAGCAAGAGAGTTTGCAGGACGAGAAATGGAAGGAAGAGGATCTGGGAAGGATTAGTGGCAAGAGAAGGTGAGAGAGGGGCAGAGAGAGGACAGCACAGTCTTTGGAGCAGGCATGAGACAGCAGGAGTCGACATGGGAAGAGCAGAGAGCAAAGGAGAAACAGACCTTTGCTCTCCATGGGACTGACTGGAAAAACAGACTCATTAACGCTGACCCCAAGACTGTGTTCAATTACTGTCCAGCGCATCCACCCGTGGCCATGGATGCAATCAAGCCTCTGAAACCTCAGTGAAGAAAATCAAGAAATCTCAAGCGTGAAGGTGAGGCTCTGAGTGACAGAGGTGAAATCCTTTCCCTGCATCTCCACCATGTTCCCGCTGTGTGGGGATCCAATCGATAAACCACTTTCTCTGCAGGTGTGGTCTTTTTTTTTTTTTCCCCCTACAAAGAAACCTATGTATCAGATGGGAGGGTCTCGGCGTGCTCAGGTTAATCAGTCAGGATGTTCTTGTCTTCCCTTCCCTTCCTCGGGGTCCTGATGGAACATCAATGCACATCACACTAACAAAGATGTTAAAAAATTTTTTTAAAAAGTACACATCACAATTGTCCTCCTGGGGGCTTGATTGACAGCTGAAGCCTCGGTGGTGGGACTTGAGGTGAGGGTGGGAGGAGGGTCCCAGAGGGTATAGAGGGCTGGTCCTTGTCATAAAAGATTTGTCTCGTCCCGACTTAGCTGAGATTTTATTTCTTCCTGGAGCTATTCTCTGACTCCCCAGTATAAGGAGTCCCGATCGTGTCTTTCCAGTTCATCCTTTCTTTACTTACAATTAAACTGTCCATTTTCCCTGGGGGACTGTAATTTGGGGAGGACAGGATGGACTGCGTTTGCCCTGGCCTCAGTCCTAAGTACGGAATCCAACACATCCTTGGCATTTTTCTAAAGGACTACTCTCCTTTTTAAAACAAACAGGAATTTTAGACGAATATCATTTCCCTCACTAACTGGCCCTCATTCAAAGAAGGTTAAATTCACAGGTGTCAGAAATAATGAAGTGCCTCAAAGACTCATCACTAAATTTTATCCTGGTCAGAAACACCCAGTGCCTATCTAATAAATCCATGGGACCTGGTGATGGACTTTCAGTCACCATCTGGGGAAGAGATACACAGACTTTTAATCACCGTGCAGGGAGGAGGTACAATATTTGTCCCCTGTGATTTAAAGCCAGTAACGCAGAGCCTCACTTGAAACCAGGACCTAAAAATCAATATTTAAATTAAATTTTTTTAATTAAAAAAATTTAATAAAAATAAATAAATAAAAGGAAACCAGGACACTGTAAGGGCTATGCAGTTAATGGGGACCAGAAAATCGTCTCTCGTGGTTCCAAAGAAGTTTTCATTTTTGACTCTCTGAACAGATTATAAGGAAATATTACCCTGGGGGAAAATGTAATCCCAAAGCCTTCACATACCTGGTTTTTTTTTTTAATTAATTAATTAATTAGTTTATTTATGGCTGTGTTGGCTCTTCATTGTGGTGCGTGGATTTCTCATTGCGGTGGCTTCTCTTGTTGCCGAGCACGGGCTCTAGGCACGTGGGCTCAGTAGTTGTGGCTCATGGGCTCTAGAGCGCAGGCTCAGTAGCTGTGGCTCGCCGCCTTTAGAGCACAGGCTCAGTAGTTGTGGCACACGGGCTTAGTTGCTCTGCAGCATGTGGGATCTTCCCGGACCAGGGCTCGAACCCGTGTCCCCTGTGTTGGCAGGCAGATTCTTAACCACTGAGCCACCAGGGAAGTCCCCACATACTTGTTCATGGCACTGAATTTACACAACTGAAAAAGTGCAAGATTACACACACACACACACACACACACGCCTGCACAATGCACACACACATGTATTCCTAGTTGAAGAATGCTGAAAAGTCTAAAGCATTGGCAGAGAAATGGAGGAGGAAGTGGGAGAAATGGCAGGTTCTCAGACTGTATAAATCTTTAGCCTTTTACTAAAGCATCGGCAGAAAAAGATTTAAAACCAATCTCTAGAGATGCTTCTACCAAAAACAAACAAAAAAATTAGCACATTTCAGACAATACATGCTAAATAACTGACATATTCAATATCACCTGCTATGACAAAGAAAAAATGGAAAATAATTTATAGAAAAAAATGAACCTTAGATGAACTGGGGGATTGGGATTGACATATATACACTACTATGTATAAAATAAGTAACTAATGAGAACCTACTGTATAGCACAGGGAACTCTACTCAATGATCTGTGGTGACCTAAATGGGAAGGAAATCTAAAAAAGAGGGGATATATGTATACATATGGCTGATTCACTTTACTGTACAGCAGAAACTAATACAACATTGTAAAGCAACAATACTCCAATTTAAAAAAAGAAAAAAATGAACCTTATAATTATTATTTATTTTTTAGGTCACTGAACTCTAATTGAAAGTCCAGAACTAATCCTTCACATTTGCAGTTGATCTTCAACAACATGTTAAGATAGTTCAATGGGGCAAGAATAATCTTTGCAACAAATGGTGCTGAAACAAGCATATCTGCATGCAAAATAAAGAAGTTGGATACCTCATTTCACACCATATGCAAAAGTTAAGTCAAAATGGGTCATACACTTAATTTTAAGAGCTGATATTATAAAATTCTTAGAAGAAAATATGAGTAAATCTTTAAGACCTTGGGTTAAGAAATTAGTTCTTATTTATAACACTAAAAGGACAAATGACAAAAGAAGCTGTTTACAGATTGGACCTTATCAAAATTTATACTTTAATTTTCAGAAAATGAAAACTGCCAGAATGGGAGAAAAGTATTTGCAGGTCAGGTGTCAGATAAGGAACTTGTAACTAGAATATATAAAGCACTTTTACACCTCAATAATAAAATGACAAATAACCCAATTTAAAAGTGAGCTAAGGGACTTCCCTGCTGGCACAGTGGTTAAGATTCCATGCTACCAATGCAGGAGGCCCTGGTTTGATCCCTGCTCAGGTAACTAGATCGCACATGCATGCCGCAACTGAGGAGCCTGGCTGCCGCAACTAAGAGCTGGCGCAACCAAATAAATAAACAAAACATATTAAAATATATTAACAACTCCACCATCCCAGGAGTCCCCATTACCTTTAAAAAAAAAAGTGAGCTAAGAGGGAATTCCCTGGCAGTCCAGTGGTTGGGACTTGGCACTTCCACTGCAGGGGGCAGGGGTTCGATCCCTGGTCAGGGAACTAAGATCCCACATGATGCCAAAATAAATAAATTTATTTATTTACCACAGCCAAAATAAATAAATAAATAATTTTAAAAATAAAAAATAAAGCACACTACTGAATATCACAAAGAAGAAGCAGATTCACAGATACAGAGAACAAATTAGTGTTACCAGTGGGGAGAGGGAAGGACAAAACAGGGTCAGAGGATTAAGAGGCACAAACTACTATGTATACACAGGGAATATAGCCACTAGTTTATAATAACTATGAATGAAGTATAACTTTTAAAAATTGTAAATCACTATGTTGTATACGTGAAACTCATATAATATTGTACATCAACTATACCTCAATATTTTTAAAAGTTAAAAATAAAATGTCCAATTTCAACAAAAAGTTACGAGATATGCCAAGAAACAGAAAAGGGTACTTTACACAGGAAAAAAAGCAGTCAGTAGAAACTGTCTTTCAGAGGTTTAGATGGTAGACTTACCAGACAAAGACTCCAAAGAGTGTATTATGAATATGTTCAAAGAACTAAAAACAAGCCATGCCATAGATTTAAAAGAAAGTTTGATGATATTGATCCATCAGATAGAGAATACCAAGAGAGAGTTAGAAATTGTTTTTTTCACAAGGACCAAATGGAAATTCTGGAGTTTGAAAGTATAATAACAAAAATTTAAAAAACTCACTAGAGGGGCCCAACAGCAGATCTGAGCCAGCAAAAGAATCAATGAACTCGGTGCTAGATCAGTAGAGTTTTAACCAATCTGAAGAAAAGAAAGAAAAAGAATGAAGAAAATTCAACGGGGCATCAGGGACCTGTGGGACACTATCAGGTTTAGCAACGTACAAACACAGGACTACCAGAAGGAGAAGAGAGAAGGCAGCAGAAATAATAACAAGATCAACTTGGGGAGTATTGTCATCTTAACAATGTTGTCTCCTCATCCATGAACATGGAATGCCTTTCCATTGATTTAGGGCTTCTTAATTTCTTTCTGCAATGCTCTGTATACACCAAACAGGTGGATTTTTGAGCAGTACGCAAATGATACTTCGGTAAAGCTCTTTTAAAAAACAAGAATAAAAGGAAGTTTCTTCAGTGCTTACACTGTGTCCCACGGCCTGGACTATCATTCAGTCGGCAGGACAATGAGTTCTTCTCTTCTAGAGATTGAATGTTCTTGATACTAATCACAAAGTCCTGGACACCTCCCAGGGATTAATCTATATGCATATTACCCCCCTGCATCAACCTCATGAATTTTCACGACTGGATTTTTCCATCAAACTAAGAGAACCAGGTCACGCCTCCTCCTCATTACTACAAAGCCTGCTTCCTACAGCCCCTGCCTATTCACTCTGCACCTAAGTGCAACCCCTGGGTGGCCCTGTGCGGTGTGAAATGTCCTCTTCCCCCAGGCTGTGAATATATGTGGCTTATATACTGCTATCATTCTCAACTGTGCAGTGTTGGGTGTTGTTTATTTGGTCCTCTCATACCGTTTCAGGTGGGCTGAATAGAAGATGATCAGAACAGTATGGCTATTTCCCTGATGATCCTACGGGTACTACTGAACTGTAAGGGATAGAATCAACGGTCCACTTCTCTGGCAACCTGCAGACCTCCATCCTCCTCCTAACACTGGGTATCTACCATGACTCTCACTGTTTCTGTTCCCACACCCCACACTAAAAAAAAGAAAGAAAAAAACCACCTGAGCTCTCCTTTTTCTTTCTCCCCCCACCACACACCCCACCTTCATCTCTATCTCTCTCTACATCTATTTCTATCTCTCAGGCCTGGCATAAATTTCTCAGTGAGTCCAGGCTTTCACAGAAAGCAAGAGGTGGTGTTTCTTTGTTTTGTTTGTTTTTGTTTTCATTCTCTTTGGCCACAGAACACACCTTGTGGGATCTTAGTTCCCTGACCAGGAATTGAACCTGGGCCTCCACAGTGAAAGTACGGTGTCTTAACCACTGGACCACACCAGGGAATTCCACAAGAGGCTATTTTTAACACTCAAAGATTCTAGGAAAAGATTCATTGGGGATCTCAGGTTAGTGGAATTTCAGTGTTTGATTTTTTTTTTAGGAGGAGAATACAGTAGAAATGTTTTAGTGTGACAACGCAAATATTATTGGTTGTATGTGAGTTTCAAAACGGAATGATCGGGATTTCCCAGGTGGTGCAGTGGTGAAAAATCCACCTGCCAATGCAGGGTACACGGGCTCCATCCCTGGTCCGGGAAGATCCCACATGTCGCAGAGCAACTAAGCCCGTGCGCCACAACTACTGAAGCCCAGGTGCTTAGAGCCCATGCCCCGCAACAAGAGAAGCCAAGCAATGAGAAGCCAGCGCACCGCAACGAAGACCAACGCAGCCAAAAAATTTTTAATTCATTAATTAAAAAAAACCTGAATGATCCAAGTTCACTGTGTGTACTGTGGGATTTCCACATTAGTCCTCTCATTATAGGAGTAAAAAGTTATAAATAGATAATATGCAAAACTGGAAAGCTAATTCTATAGCGTTATCCCTGTTTCCTTTTTGCCATTTTCCCTTGGCAAATGCATGGGACCTGACACATTCTTATCTTCAAGGAAATACCATGCTTGTTCGTTAATTATTACCCCTATCCTAACACAAGAAATAGATATCCTTGCTGCTTGCCTTAACTTGAGTCAACTCTGTCACTGATACTTTCATTGGACGTAGGATCTGTTTCAGCTGATCATATTCTCTCCCTTGCACCACCGTTACTCCTTTCTACTCAACACCAACCACACCTAATCCTTCCAGGAATGCACCTATTAACTATTTCTCCTATTCAAGGAAACTAGCAGCCTCACAAAATAAAAGAAGTGAAAAGGGGCTTCCCTGGTGGCACAGCGGTTAAGAATCTGCCTGCCAATGCAGCGGACACGGGTTCGAGCCCTGGTCCGGGAAGATGCCACATGCGCGGAGCAACTAAGCCTGTGCGCCACAACTACGGAGCCTGCGCTCTAGAGCTCGTGAGCCTCAATTACTGAAGCCCGCATGCCTAGAGCCTGTGCTCTGCAGCAAGAGAAGCCACCGCAGTGAGAAGCCCGCGCACCGCAACGAAGAGTAGTTCCCGCTCACCGCAACTAGAGAAAGCCCGCGCGCGGCAACAAGGACTCAACTCAGCCAAAAATAAATAAATTAATTTTAAAAAAAGTGAAAAGGGGGTTAGTGATGAGGAATAAAAGGAGAAGAGGAGGTGACGGGTGATGGAAGGAGAGAAGGGAGAGGAGATGGAAAGGAAAGAGGAGGGTGAGAGCAAGGAAACTGGGGAGATGGAGAAAAGGGGAAAGAGGAAGGGGAGAGGGAGGGGGAAGAGGAAGGAAACGGGAGAGAGAGAAGAGCTGTAATATTAACTATGTACCCAACACTGTGGTGAGAACTCTACACTGAATCACCTAATGGAGTCTCACCAAGTTTTAGTGGAAGGACTAAAAATAGCACCGTTTTACATATAAGAGAGCAAAAGTTCAGAAAAAGTGAAATAAATTTCCCAGGATGTAAGAGCTACTGAAGGTGAAAATGAAGATCAGACTCCAAATCCTAAATCTATACTATGCTACCCTTCAGGATGGACTCAAGCCATGTAGATGCCAACCACTAAAGAGATAATGTGATGTAATTGTAAGAATATCTGTTCCAAACTCAATCCTGCCCCCCCCCAAATTATCCTTTATGAGCCTCAGTTTTCCCTTCTGTAAATGGGAGCAGCCAACTCCCCTTGCAAGATATTGGTGGGGATTCTACACGCTCACAAGGTGCTCAATAAATAAATCCTTTCTTCTCCAGTGGTATTTACTTGACCTGTGATCAAACAGGCTTGGGATGGGTGGGGGAGAGCGAATTTGGACCTTCAAGTCACAGGACAGCGACCCTAAGCGAGGGAAAGAAAAGAGACACTTCAAAGATGATTTCTTCTGCAGAGAATTCTAACCAGATTAAAGGTAAAGACACGCTCTTGAAATCAAGAAATATTAGCCAATAAAAGAATGAAACAAAGCGACACAAAAGAGAATGTGCAGAGAAGGAAGCAATAGGCATTTCGGGATATCTAATTCTGTTAAATTAGTGAGAAGCCTTTGATGTAGAGAAAAGCAATAAACCAAGAAACAAAATGCAGAGAAATACCCAGATTCAGACAAAAGAGCTGGAGGAAGTTCACTTTCTTTTGTTTCCAAGAGGGAGAAAAGCCACCTTCACAAATTCTCTCATTCCACCTCCCTTTAAAAACAAAAACTGTCTACTGGATTTTCTGCATAACTAACTACATCATCAGGAAAAGGAGAATGCCACAGTATATTAAAAGATGACTATACCATATCCAAGTTGAATTTTTCTAGGGAAAGAAATGTGGGCTCAGAATTAGAAAATCTAGCAATTCCGTCAACAGATTAAACACAAACATCACACAAAATCAGGAGCGCGAGAGAACGTGATTCAGTTTTTCCTCCATCAGCTGGGGGAACTTTTAATTTGGTGTCACTGACTCACAGAACTAAAAGTGACAGCAATAACAGCTAACATTTACAGAACACTTACAATGAGCCAGGAATATGCCAAGAGCTTTATAGGCATTATCCATTTAATACTCAACTTTTCATTCCCACTGCAATCCTCTGAGCAAGATATTATTTATTAACTTTTTTATACAAAAGGAAATGAAGCCTCAGAGAGTTGATATAACTTGCCCAAGGTCACACAGTAAAGTAGCTGAGCTAGTTTTTGTTGTTGTTCTTGCTTTTTAGCAGTAGAATTGTTTTTTAAAAAATAGCATCTTGGGGCTTCCCCGGTGGCGCAGTGGTTGAGAGTCTGCGTGCCAATGTAGGGGACATGGGTTCGTGCCAAGGTCCGGGAAGATCCCACATGCCACGGGGCGGCTGGGCCCGTGAGCCATGGCCGCCGAGCCTGAGTGTCCGGAGCCTGTGCTCCACAACGGGAGAGGCCACAACAGTGAGAGGCCCGCGTACCGCAAAAAAAAAAAAAGAAAAAGAGTTAATGATTAGGAAAATGTGAACATGTAGTAACAAAGAAAAACTGTTGGGCCAGGAACTTGGTAACAATTTAAACAATAGGTCAGCCATATAGCAGAGTCACAGGAGTTTTAGTTCCCCGCTAAAGGACATAGATAATAATGTCTGATGCATGTTACTGGTTTTTTACAGAAACCAGACTTTCACCAGATGGAAACTGCTAATTACAAGCACATGGACCCCAGACTAACTGAGCCCAGAAGGTTGATGATGTTGATGCCCCAAACATCCTGTTACCTCACTACCAACCAATCAGAAGAATGTCCACCAGCTGATCAGGTACCCTGCAACCCACATCCCTAAAGTTGCCTTTAAAAACCCTTGTCTAATCAAAACTACAATGAGGTACCACCTCACGCCAGTCAGAATGGCCATCATTAGAAAGTCTACAAATAACAAATGCTGGAGAGGGTGTGGAGAGAAGGGAACCCTTTTACACTGTTGGTGGGAAAGTAAATTGTTGCAGCCACTATGGAAAACAGTATGGAGGTTCCTTAAAAAACTAAAAATAGAGTTGCCATATGACCCAGCAATCCCACTCCTGGGCATATACCCAGAAGAAACTATAATTTGAAAAGATACATGCACCCGTTATGTTTATAGCAGCACTACTTACAATAGCCAAGACATGGAAACAACCTAAATGTCCATCAAAGTTGAATGGATAAAGAAGATGTGGTATATATATATATATATATATATATATAATGGAATACTACTCAGCCATTAAAAAGAATGAAATAATGCCATCTGCAGCAATGTGGATGGACCTAGAGATTATTGTACTAAGTCAGAAAGAGAAAGACAAATACCATATGATATCCCTTATATGTGTAATCTAAAATAAGATACAAATCAACATATCTAGGAAACAGGAACAGACTCACAGATATAAAGAACAGACTTCTGGTTGCTAAGGGGGAGGGGGTTTGGGAAGGGATGGATTAGGAGTTGGGATTAGCAGATGCAAACTATTATATATAGGATGGATAAACAACAGGGTCCTACTGTATAGCAAAGGGAACTATATTCAGTATTCTGTGACAAACCATAATGGAAAAGAATATATAATATTATATATATGTATGTATGTATAACTGAGTCACTTTGCTGTACAGAAGAAATTAACATAACATTGTAAATCAACTATACTTCAATAAAATAAAAAATTTAAAAATTAAAAAAAAAAAAAAACAAATCAAACCTTGCCTGAAAGCCATCAGGGAGTTCAGGTCTTTTGAGCACTAGCTGCCCATTCTCCTTGCTTGGTGCCCTGCAAATAAACACTGTACTTTCCTTCACCACAACCTGGCGTCAGTACATTGGCTTTGCTGTGCATCGGGTGAGCAGACCCAATTCCAAGTTCAGTAACAATGTACAACACATTTTAACAAATTTTAAAAGCACAAACCTTTACATTCTCAAGGTGTTTCTTCTCTATTATTAATGTGTGAGGGATGTTTCCCACCTCAACCCCCATCTCAGGCCTGGGAGGGCAGGCATCATTGCCCACTACATAAAATCAGGAGGTGTATGGTGCCTACATGTGCTCATCTCATAAACGACGATTGGTCATTCCAATCAAAACTCTATTCACTCTCTGAGAACTCATCAAGTCCTCAAAAATTCTAAATCTTTTGCTACTTTTCCCCTTAAAAATTTTAATAGACTATTTTTTTCAGAGCAGTTTTAGGTTCACAGCCCGAGTTCAAGCCCTGATTGGGGAACTAAGATCCCACAAGCTGCGTGCCAAAAAAAAAATTCCATACACATAGAAAAGTTTAATGAATAGAACAACACATACCCATATACTCTCCACCCAGGTCAAACAATTATTAACTTTTTGCCATATTTGCTTGCTCTCTCTTCCTCCCCACCCTGCCACTTGTACTGTTGTTGAATCCTTGAAAGTAAATTTAGACATCATGACTTTCCACCCCTACACATTTCAACATGCATCTTCCAAGAATAAGGACAATCTTCTATAGAGACACAATACCATTATCACATATAAGAAAATTAAGTCTCTGGAAACCCAAATCTCTACACGTGTTTCATTAAAATGTACATCTCACTTTCATTACTTTAAAAACAATACGGCTGTTACTTGCAAGAAGTTTTCCATCCCTGGTAGCAGAAACCACTTTCAGTAAGCATTATAAAAATAAAATGGCAAGAGAGGACAAGATTATCATAATCATATTAAAAAATAACAAAAAGTTAACAATAGTTTCATAATATCATTGAATATGTATCTTTGTTTGAACATTCCCAAATGTTCCAAGAATGTCTTCTGAAGCTTATTTGTGTTTTAACTAAAAGGCAATCTAGGTCCATGCACTGCATTTGGTTGCTATGCCTCTTTAGCTTTTTAAATTTAGAATAGCATTCACAATTTTCTTGGGCAAGACTTAGGCAAGAGGGCACATTTTAGAGTGTCACACACATCAAACACACATACCACACACACACACACACACACACAGATCTGGCACTCAGCAATGGTTCAGGACAATCCAAAACCCTAAGCATCAGCTCTTGTGTCTAACACCAGTCAGGCCTCAGAGAAATACTTCTCCACAGCCCTTGCCCTATGTTTTTGAAACAAATATCATAAAGTCCTGTGAGTTGCACCATTATCAAAGCCAGAGATAAACACTCTGTCAAGCTTTGGAGGATGGGAAGGAGTTGAGTGACAGAAGCACTTACGTAAGAGAAAAGAGGAATTTTCCTCTCAGATGAAAGAACACCGAAAGTTATTGCATAATGAAATATTTCCCGGCAGTGAAATGCATTCTCTCTCTCTCTCTTTCAAATAGTCCAAGTTGTGATTCTGGACGGATTCATAAATGAGTTTGATATTAGTAGTTGCTCAAGGTAGCTGTGTGGGGTTGAATAGTGTCCCCCCAAAATTCTTGTCTACTCAAAATGTGACCTTATTTGGAAATAAGTTCTTTGCAGACATAATCAGTTAAGTAAGGTCATACTGAATATTACAGTAGGCCCTAAATCCAATGACTGGTATCTTTATAAGGGGAGGAGAGGGGACACACACACACACACACACACACACACACACACACACACACACAGAAGAAAGCCATGTGAAGATGGAGGCAGAGACTGGAGTGGTGCAGCTATAAGCCAAGGAATGCCAAGAGCATTCTTTAATTTCTTTCAGCGATGTTCTGTTATTTTCATTGTACAAATCCTTCACTTTCTTGGTTAATTCCTAAGTATTTTATTCTTTTTGATGCTATTATAAATAGAACTGTTTTTGTAATTTCCTTTTCAGATTGTTCACTGTTCACGTATAGAAATGAAACTGATTTTTGTGTGTTGAATTTGTATCCTGCTACTTTGCTGAATTCATTTGTTAGCTCTGAAAGGTTTTTTTTTTTTTTTGAAAGTTTTTTTTGTGTGTGTAATCTTTAGGGTATTCTACATACAAGATCATATATGCAAATAGAGATAATTTTACTTCTTCCTTTCCAATTTGGGTGTCTTTCATTTCTTTTTCTTGCCTAACTGGTCTGCTAGAACTTCCCTAGTACCATATTGAATAGAAGCAGTGAAAACAGACATTCTTGCCTTGTTCCTGATCTTACAGGAAATGCTTTCAGTCTTTCACCATTGACTATGGCACTGTGGATTTTTCATATATGACTTTAATTATGTTGAGGTAGTTTCCTTCTATTCCTAGTTTGTTGAGTGTTTTATCATGAAAGGATGTTGAATTTTGTCAAATGCTTTTCCTGCATTAAGATGATCATGTGTGTTTATTTTTTCTTTCATTCTGTTGATGTGGTATATTACATTGATCGACTTTCATTTGGTGAACCATCCTTACATTCTAGGAATAAATCTCATACTTGGCCTTGGTTTATAGTCCTTTTAATATGCTGATAAATTATGTTGCTAGCATTTTCTTGAGGATTTTTGAATCAATGTTCATAAGGATATTGGCCTGTAGTCTTCTTTTCTTATAGTATCTTTGTCTGGCTTTGGTATCTGATTAATGCTGGTCTCACAGAATGTGTTAGAAAGTGTTCCCTCCTCTTCAATTTTTTTGGGAAAAGTCTGAGAAGAACTGGTATTCGTTCTTTTTTAAACGTTTGGTAGAATTGACCAGTGAAGCCATCAGGTCAAGGGTTTTCTTTGTTGAGAGATCTTTCTTATTGCTGATTCAATCTCTTGACTAGTTACAGGTCTTTTCAAATTTTCTCTTTCTTTATGATTTAGTCTTGGTAGGTTTTGTGTTTGTAGGAATTTGTCCGTTTCATCTAGGTTCCCCAATTAGTTAGGGTACAATTGTTCATGATACTCTCTTATAATCCTTTCTGTAGAATCGGTAGTAATAACCCCAGTTTCATTTCTGATTTTAATAAATTAAGTCTCTTTTTTCTTAGTCCACCTAGGTAAAGGTTTGTTAATTTTGTTGACCTTTTAGAAGAACCAACTTTTGGTTTCATTGGTCTTCTCTATTGTCTTCTATTCTCTATTTTGTTTATCTCTGCTCTAATATTTATTATTTCCTTCTTTCTGTTAGCTTTGGGCTTGTCTGCTCTTCTTTTTCTAGTTCCTTAAGTTGTAAAGTTCGATTGTTGATTTAGTATCTTTCTTATTTTTTAATGTAAGCATTTATAGCTATAAATTTCCCCCTTAGCATTGCTTCCACTACTTCTAATTTTCCCCATGATTTCTTCTTTGAATTATTGCTTGTTTGAAAGTGTTGTTTAATTTCCACAACTTGGTGAATTTTCCAGTTTTCCTTTTGTGATTAATTTCTAACTTCATCCCATTATGGTCAGATAAGAAAAATACTTTGTACGTATCTTTATTTTAAATCTGTTGAGACTTCATTTGCCACCTAACTTATGGTCTATCCTGGAAAGTGTCCCATGTACACTTGAGAATAACGTGTATTCTATTGTTGTTGGGTAGAGCGCTCTGTATACGTCTGTTAGAGTTAGTTGTTTTTTTGTGTGTTAAGTCCTCTATTTCCTTACTTATCCACTGTCTAGTTGTTCTATCCATTAGCATGAATGGAGTATTGAAATCTCCAACTATTACTATTTCTCCTTTCAATTTCAGTTTTTGCTTTATATATTTTGATAGTTGGTCATTAGGTGTGCATATGTTATAATTTTATATCTTCTTGCTGTAGTAAACCGTTTATTAACATATAATGTCCTTCTTTGTCTCTTATAAACTTTTGATTTAAAGTCTATTTTGTCTGATACCATATAGCCATCCCCACTCCCTTTTACTGTTTGCATGAAATATCTTTTTCCATCCTTTCACTGTCAACCTGTTTGTGTCTTTGGATCTCAAGTGAGTGTCTTGTAGACAGCATACAGTTGGATCATATATTTTTACCCATTCTACCAATCTCTATCTTTTGATTGGAGAGTTTAATCATTTACAATTAAAGTAATTACTGATAAGGAGGGACATGCTTCCGTCATTGTGCTATTTGTTTTCTGTATGCTCTTTAGCTTTTTTGTCCCTCATCTCCTGCATTACTGTCCTCTTTTGTGTTTAGTTGATTTTTTGTAGTAAAATGTTTAAATTCCTTTCACATTTCCTTTTGTGTATATTCCATAGCTGTTTTCTTTGTGGTTACCATAGGATTACATTTAACTCCCTAAAGTTATAACACTCTAATTTGCATTTATACCACCTTATCTTCAATAACACACAAAACTCTGTTCATTTACAGCTCCATCCCCACCCCCTTTAGGTTATTAATGTCACAATATTACATTTTGAAATATTGTGTGCCCTCTAAATAAATGAATAATTATTTGTAATGGATTAGTCTCTTCAATAAGGTAGAAAACAAGACTTAGAGTTACAAACCAAAGTTACAGTTATACTAGCTTTTACTAATAATTGGGGTTTTACTCTTTAAATGTATTAGCTCCTTAAATCATGTAGAAAACAAAAAGCACAGTTACAAACCATTGTTACAATACTAGCTTTTATAATTGCCCATGTATTTACCTTTATTGAGATCTTTATTTCTCCATACAGCTTCAAGTTACTATCTAGTGTCTTAATTCTACTCTGCAGGACTCACTTGAGCATTTCTTGCAAGGCAGGTCTAGTGGTCAGGAACTTCCTCAGCTTTCATTTATGTGGGAATGTCTTAACTTCTCCCTCACTTTTGAAGGACAATTTTGCTGGGTATAGAATTCTTAGTTGACAGGTTTTTTTCCTTTCAGCCCTTTGACCCTCTGTCTTCTGGCCTCCAAAGTTTCTGATGAGTAATTTTCTGGATATCTTATTGAGCATCCTTTGTATGTGATGATTTGCTTCTCTCTTGCTGCTTTCAAGATTCTCTCTTTGTCTTTTGAAAGTTTGATTATAATGTGTCTCAGGGCAGCTCTTTCTGAGTTCATGTTACCTGGAGTTTATTGAACTTTCTGGATATTTATATTCATGTCTTTCATGAAATTTGGGGATTTTTCAACCATTATTTCTTCAAATATTCTCTCACTGTGCTCTCTCTCTCTCTCTCCGTTTTCTAGGACACCCAGGATTCGTGTGTTGGTTTACTTGATGGTATCCCACAGGACCCTTAGGCTGTGCTCACTTTTCTTCAATCTTTTTTTCTGTATCTCATACTTGATAATTTCCATTATTTATATTCAAGCCCACTAATTCTTTCTTTTGCCTGCTCAAGTCTGCCTTTGAATCCCTCAACTGAATTTTTCACTTCAGTTATTGTACCTTTCAGCTCCAGAATTTCTTTTTGGTTTCTTTTTAGGTTTTCTATCCCTTTATTGATATTTTCATTTTGTTCACACATTGTCTTCTTGACTTTCTCCATATCTTCCTTTAGTTCTTTGAGAATTTTAAGACAGTTGTTCTAAAGTCTTTGTCTAATATATCTGCCATTCGGTCTTTTTCAAGGACAGTTACTGTTAATTTTTTTTTTCCTTTGAATGGCCATACTTTCCTGTTTCTTTGTATGCCTTGTGATTTTTTTTTGGTTGAACACTGGACATTTGAATCTAAGGAAGTGGTAATTCTGGACATCAGATTCTTCCCCTCCCCCAGGGTTTGTTGTTTTTATTGTTTTCATGGAAGTTTCAGGTTGTTGGGTTTTTTTTGATTGTTGTAGGCTGTCTCTGTGCAGAGGATCAGCCTGAGGTGTAAACTTAAGTTCTTCTCAGGTCTTTTCTGAGCCTCTTCTTGGATATGCACTGTCGCTTCCTAATTTTCCCCATATGTGTAGTTGTTTTTCAATGTCCTTGTTTTTAATGTCTGGCTCTCAAAAGAGGAAAAAGTAAAAATGAATGGGGGAGAAAAGGTACCAGCCAGGTAAGTCACCTGGAAGTCAGTTTAGCTGGAGAGAGAGGGCTCACAACAATGGGGGAAGGTGCAACAACCTCAGCTGCCCACCTCTTTGTCTGCGATCAAAGGCGGCAATCAGGGCTTCCCTGGTGGCGCAGTGGTTGAGAGTCCGGCAGGCGACACGGGTTCGTGCTCCGGTCCGGGAAGATCCCACATGCCGCGGAGCTGCTGGGCCCGTGAGCTATGGCCGCTGAGCCTGCGCGTCCGGAGCCTGTGCTCCGCAACGGGAGAAGCCATAACAGTGAGAGGCCCACGTACCGGAAAAAAAAAAAAAGCGGCAATCAGTGATCAGAGCACAGATCCCTGACATTTGGAGGACAGGGTCCTTGCTGCCCTCTAGCTCCCACAAGCTGCATGCAAATTGCTCCTGGAACACAACATAGCAGCCTGTCACACGGCTGGGGGTGTTGGATGGGTAGCTTCTACTGTGCTGAGAGATGAGACTGACTGAAATGAACCGCAATTTACCATCAAGCTTTCCTCTGGAAGTTGTTACGCCGTCAACAGACTCCAGAGTTCCAAAACAGTTATATCAGACAGACACTGCCAGTGCAACTGTTGTCCAGGTGGGGAGACAGATTCCTAGTGCTTCTTACTCTGCCATTTTCCACTGTTTGCCATAGTTATTTAGGCTGAACAGCTTAGATCAGTAGTTCTAACTACAAAGTAAGAGGGAATTTGTGGGGCAAAGGAGCATGTTAAATGACACCACAGGGATACGATCAGTGAAATCCAGACTGCAGGAACTCTGAAAGACAGTGACCTAGCTTTGTCAAAAGTTAATTTTAGTGGAATAAAAAGAGACAGGAAGGAAGCTACAGCTTCAAAGAGACTTAAACACACAAAATCAAGTGCAATGTGTAAACCTCACTTGGATCCTGACTTGAAAAAACAAGAAAAGATATTTTTATGAGACAGGTAAGGAAATCTATTCATTGATTGCCTATTTAACCATACGAGGTATTTTAAATTCTATTAGACATGAGAACGGAAACTATGCATTTCAACATGACTTAATGGTTTGTTCCAAGAAAGTCTTGCCTAGAAGGATAAGTCTGAAAAAGAATAAATAATTCATTATTTACCCCCGGAAATGCACGCGAACCAATTTATCTAAGCAAACAGTTTGTTCACCTGGGCAAACAGCTCCGCTTTCAGGATTACAGATTGCTCACTTATTACACTACAGTTTGCTTATCAAGGCTTGTTTGAAGACTATTGTTTCGTTGTGTTCACCAACCCTGCATTATTGGGCCATAATCGTTGCTTAATCTTATCCATTTCCTTGCTTTGAAAAACCCATCTCAAGCAGCCTTACTTAATTTTCCCCTTTGTGGCACTACTGACATTCTGTGGTCTTTGTGAGAGCCAACTGTTAACAGGTATAATAATATTTTTCTGGCATGTTTATTTAAAAGGAGGGGGCTTAACATATCTGGACAAAACTGTAATTCAAAAAGATACATGCACCCCAAAATTCATAGCAGCACTATTTACAATAGTCAAGACATGGAAGAAACCTAACTGTCCACTGACAGATGAATGGATAAAGAAGATGTGGTGTATATATACACCATGGAATATCAGCCATAAAAAAGAATGAAATAATGTCATTTACAGCAACATAGATGGACCTAGAGATTATCATACTAAGTGAAGTAAGTCAGAAAGAGAAAGACACACATCATGTGATGTCACTTCCATGTGGAATCTAAAATATGACACAAATGAACCTATCTATGAAACAGAAACAGACTCATAGACACAGAGAACAGACGTGTAGCTGCTAAGGGGGAGGGGGTTTGGGAAGGGATGGATTAGGAGTTTGGGATTAGCAGATGCAAACTATTATATACAGGATGGATAAACAACAAGGTCCTACTGTATAGCACAGGGAACTATATTCAATATCCTGTGATAAACCACAATGTAAAAGAATATAAAAAATAACGTGCATATATATATATATACATATGTATAACTGAATCACTTTGCTGTACAGCAGAAATTAACATATTGTAAATCAACTATACTTCAATTTAAAAAAACAAAAAAAGGGGGGGACATATTTTTGAAGAAATATACTGAAGGATTTACAAATTTCATGAAACAAAGTCTGAGATTTGCTTCAATGTAATATGGGATGGAGAGAGGTGGGGGCATTGAAGAAATAACAACGACCATAAGTTGAAAATTGTTGAAGCTCATTGGTAGCTACGTAGGGTTTCCTATACTATTTTTGTCTACTTATGTATATGTTTGAAATCGTCCAAAATAAAACTTTTTTTTTTAAGTTGAGAGTTACTTTTTTTTTTTTAATAAATTTATTTATTTTATTTATTTATTTTTGGCTGCGTTGGGTCTTTGTTGCTGCGCACAGGCTTTCTCTAGTTGCGGTGAGCGGGGTCTGCTCTTCGTCCTGGTGCGCGAGTTTCTCATGGCAGTGGCTTCTCTTGCTGCGGAGCACGGGCTCTAGGTGCACGGGATCAGTAGTTGTGGCGCACGGGCTTAGTTGCTCCGCGGCATGTAGGATCTTCTTGGGCCGGGGCTCGAACACATGTCCCCCGCATCGGCTAGCAGATTCTCAACCAGGTGGATTGTTCCCTGTGCCACCAGGTAGGTCCCCAAGAGTTTTTTTGTTTTTTGGGGTTTTTCTGCGGTACGCGGGCCTCTCACTGCTGTGGCCTCTCCCATTGCGGAGCACAGGCTCTGGACGCGCAGGCTCAGCGGCCATGGCTCACGGGCCCAGCCGCTCCGCGGCATGTGGGATCCTCCCACACCGGGGCACGAACCCGTGTCCCCTGTATCGGTAGGCGGACTCTCAACCACTGCGCCACCAGGGAAGCCCCCCAAGAGTTTTTTTTTTTTTTTGCGGTACGCGGGCCTCTCACTGTTGTGGCCTCTCCCGTTGCGGAGCAACAGGCTCCGGACGCGCAGGCTCAGCGGCCATGGCTCACGGGCCCAGCCGCTCCGCGGCATGTGGGATCCTCCCACACCGGGGCACGAACCCGTGTCCCCTGTATCGGTAGGCGGACTCTCAACCACTGCGCCACCAGGGAAGCCCCAAGAGTTTTTTTAAGTGTGCTACTCAAACCACATCATTGGAGCTATGCTTGATCTTCCTCTCCTACCCTATTAGCATATCGAACCTTCAAATTTCCTCTAGAATCTGACCATTTCTCATGACCTCCACTGCTACTTCCCTGGTCCAAGCCACCACATTTCCCCACCTTGGTTATTGCAATGGTCTCTATGTTTCAACCTTTGCTCTTCCCCAATCCCCTTCTATTCTCAACACAGCAGCCAGAGAGATCCTTTTTAAAAATAAGTCTAGAGAATTCCCTGGCGGTCCAGGGGTGAGGACTTGGCACTTTCACTGCTGAAGCCCAGGTTCTATCCCTGGTCGGGGAACTAAGATCCCCCAAGCTGTGCAGTGAGACCAAAAAAAAAAAAAAGGCTAAGAGTCAAAGTCAAAGTTCTTACAACGGCCTACAAGGTCCTACAGTCTCTATACCAACCCCTTTCTCTCTGACCCCTTCCCCTAAGACACATGCCTTGGGCCCCTCTACCCCCTCTACTCCAGCCACACTGACCTCCTTCCTGTTCTGCTAAGGCACCAGGCACACTCCTACCTCAGGACCTTTGCACTTGCTGTTCCTTCTGGTGCCTTCTTCAGGTCTTCACACAAATGTCCCCTTCTCAAGGAGACCTTCGCTGACCACCCTATATAAAACTGCAACCATCTTCCCCAACCCAGGCACTCCCTCTTCCCCACCTGTTTTCTCTCCTTTGCACTCATCGCCATCATATGTCAAACTTTACAGTATTTAGTGTCTCCCTCCTTAGAAAACAAGTCCCACATGAGCAGGGATTTCTGTCTATTCTGTCCCTGAGGTAGCCCGACTGACTGGAACAGTGCCTGGAACAGAATAGGTACTCAGTAAATATTTATCCAATGACTTTGGTCACTATTGTCTTCCCTACGGTGTCCTCGGCCACTTCACTATTCCTCCAGTGTTCAAATTTAGGTGCTAAATCCAGATGGGATACTTGGGAAAGCAAGTTTGGATTTTTAAAAAATTATCCTAGCAGAAGAGAGGCAGGGCCTTAGCACTGCAGTCTACAGCGGTGCATGTAAATGACGTACCGTGGAGCAGAACACTGTGAAGGGTGCCTCTGGGGTGGTGCCCCTCAGTGGTGGACCCAGGTCTTCAGACAATGGCATTACCCATAAATGATCTAGTGTGCTAGCAGATTGGAAAATATGCTCAATTTCCCTCCCTGGGAACCCAGGAAATGCAAATTAAAACAACAATAAATTACCTTGGCGGCTTTCCAAACAAGGGAAGGAACTAGTCAGAAATGAGCAGACTTTGTTCAAGACAAACGTTTAAAGCAGTGTTTTGATTTTCTCAGCATGTCTCAAGACAAATGACTCAGATTCCTGACTCATTTTAAAAGACAGAAATAATAGGAGACTTCCCTGGCGGTCCAGGGGTTAAGACTCAGCACTTCCACTGCAGGGGGCACTGGTTCTATCCCTGGTCCAGGAAACTAAGATCCTGCATGCTGCATGGCTCAGCAAAAAAAAAAAAAAAAAAATTATATGGTGGAGTTGAAAAATACCAGTACCCACTTTGAAAAAAAATGTTTGGCAGTACCTACTGAGACTAACATACGTTTGCCCGATGACCTCGTTAATTCCACATCTGGGTATATACCCAAGAAAAATGAGTGCATATCTCCATAGACAAGGATGCTCTATTCATAATAGCTAAAAACTGGAAAAAACCCACATGTCCATCAACAATAGACTTGGGTAAATAAGTGTGGTACGTTCATAAGATGAAATGCTTCACAGCAATATTTTTTTTTGGCTGTACCGTGCCGCTCACGGGATCTTAGTTCCCCCGACCAGGGATCGAACCCGGGCCACAGCACTGAAAGCGCCGAGTCCTAACTACCACCAGGGAATTCCCTTCACAGCAATTAAAAAAATAACAATACTGCTACATGCAACAACATGGCTGAATCTCACAACACAATGTTGAGTGAAAGAAGACAAAAGAGTACATAATTGAATGATTCCTTTTATGTAAGGAGAAAGACCAGGGTGAGAGAAATCAGAAAGTGGTCACCCCTGGGTGGTACTGACTGGAAGAGGGCACGAGGGAACCTTCTGGAATGATTAGAATGTTCTATATCTGGACCTAGGTGGCAGTGACATGAATGAACACATATGTATACAAATATAAATGCATCAAGCTGCACACTTTGTCCTCTAAGTTATACTGCAATAAAAAGTTTAAATTTTTAAAATTTTAAATAAATAGAATAGAATAAATGACTGGTATGTTGGTACTTTCAAGACACGAAATGCCAGAATGCAGGACTGGTCAGGTGGAGTACACACACGGAGAACTGGGCCCAGGTTCTTAGATTCCCACTCTCACCACAAGGTGGCTCTCTCTCCTCCCCCAAGCCTCTCTGACCAAGTCTCTGGGAGGGAAAACCAGCTGAAGATGACATTGCCCACTTAGAAGTATCATTGGTGGTGGAGGGTTGTGTGCTCCAGGAAAGGAGAGCGTGGGCCTAGGGTGGGAATGCTGTATAATGATGCCGGCCTCACTACAGAGGACTGTAGCCCTTTCAAAGCTAGGTTTTGAATCCCAGCTCTGTCATTTCCTAGCTGTGTGACTTTGGGAATGTTCCTTAACTTCTCTGTGCCCCAGTAGCCTCATTTATACAGTGGAAATAATAGTACTACATACCTTGTGGTGTGGTTGTTTCTGTTCGTGTGAAATGAGTTAGTCTTCATGAAGCTCTTAGAACATTACCTGGCAAAAAAGAAGAGCTCAAAATCATTAATTGAATAATATCAAGAGATGAAACCTCAGTAACCAATAAGGGAAGACCTGGCATCCCACTTCTTCAGAGACCAACTGGGTATGGGGAGCTTGGCTAAACTGGAGATGCCATTCTGGTTTCTATGTTCTTTTCCAGAACCTGATGGCCCACTCATAGCCACCACAGCCAGTGCTGGTCCAAATCTGTGGCCCAGAGGGTTTCACGAATCTTTCTGTAGGTACCAAACTTGTGTGCCTCTGTGTGGGAGACAGAATAATGCCCTCCCTAAAATGTCACGTCCTAATCCCTGGGACCTGTGACTATGTGACCCTACATAGCAAAAGGGATTTTGCAGGTGTGATTAAATTAAGGATCTTGAGATGGAAAGATTATCCTGGATTATCAGGAAAGGTCCAGTGTGACTACCTAGGTCCTTATAAGAGGGAGGCAGGAGGATCAGAGTCAGAGAAGGAGATGTGACCACAGAAGCAGAAATCAGAGTGACGTGGCCAGGAGCCAAGGAAGACAGGCAGCCTCTGGAAACTGGAAAAGGCAAGGAGTGGATTCTCTTCTAGAACCTCTTTAAGGAAGACGGCCTTTGATTTTAGCCCAGTAAGACCTATTTAAGATTTCTGACCTCCAGAACTGTAAGTAAGCCTGTGTTATTCTATGCCACTACGTTTGTGGTCATTTGTTACAAGCAGCAATTGGAAACTGATACACTCAATTCAAGCAATGTCTGGGCAACTTGGTGGTGTTTGCAAGTTGTACGTCTGAATTTTCTTTATTCAAACAGGAAATACAATCTCATGGTTCAAATATTGAATTCTCAAAATTCAGTAAGTATATCCAAGTACCGTGGAAAATTGTTTCTCAGTATTTAGCTAAACATATGCATACCCTTTAACCCTGCACTTCCAGCCCAGCCTAGGTACTCAACAGGAGTGCATAGGTATGTCCACCAAAGGACCTCTACAAGAATGTTCCTAGCAGCAATATTTGTAGTTGCCAAAACGTGGAAGCAATCCAAATGCCTGTAAACGGTAGAATGGGTAAATAAAGACTCAGCATTTCACACCCAGCCACCTTGGGCCCCGAATCTTTCCCCTTCACAGTGTGAAGGAGTGAGTATCAATGTGCCTGGTAGAGTATGATGCATTGTGAATAGTTAAAGTATCAACAGTCAGTATTTATGGAGGGCTTCCGACCACAGCAGGGTTTGAAGCACTTTACATGGGTCCACTCACCTCTTCCTCACAACACTGTGAGGTCAGTGCTTTTACTAGCCCCATTTTACAGATAAGGAAACTGAGGCACAGGAAAGTCTAAGTAAGATGCTAAAGCACGCTTACTAGTGCAGAGCGAGAATTTGAACCCCAGCAGTCTGGCTCCACTGTGAGAGACACAGAAAGCCAGGAGTAGGGTATAGCCTGGGGATGCCAAGCTTGCCCCTAGGCAGCTGGGAAATGTGGGACCCTCAGGACTCAAGCTGCAAGAGGCCAGCTGCCTCAAGGCCCTGTCTGGAAGCACTTTCTAATCAATGGGCTGTCCCAACAAATGGGCAGCCTTCCCAGGAGGTTGATGGGCACAGGCTGAGGGTGACAGAGTGTGGGGCTGATAAAGTCCTTCCAGCTCCACGCTAGGTAATAGGACATTTGCTCCTGGTGCGATGGTCAGTGCTGAGGAAGCCCTTAGGGATGCAGTGATAAGAGTGGGGAGAGCTGGGAGCATCTTCAGCGTTGCAAAGGCCCAACACTTAGACCAGGTTCTTTGCTCTGGGCCAGAATAGTATCTCTGAGTGGCTGGGACATACCTGTGTCTCTCAGTGCTCTGAGATCAAGAACCAAAAAATCTGAGTTCTGGGCTTCCCTGGTGGCACAGTGGTTAAGAATCCGCCTGCCAATGCAGGAGACACAGGTTCGAGCCCTGGTCCGGGAAGATCCCAACTGCCGCAGAGCAACTAAGCTCACGTGCCACAACTACTGAGCCTGTGTTCTAGAGCCCGCGAGCCACAACTACTGAGCCCGCGTGCCACAACTACTGAAGCCTGCAGCCTAGAGCCTGTGCTCCACAACAAGAGAAGCCACCGCAATGAGATGCCCGCGCACCGCAACAAAGAGTAGACCCCACTTGCCACAACCAGAGAAAGCCTGAGGGCAGCAACATAGACCCATCGCAGCCAAAAATAAATACATTTTAAAAAAGAAAAAAAAATTGAGTTCTGATTGGTAAAACACGGGGAAATTAATTAACACTCCAAATGCACCATGAGGGACCAAATGTGGAAGACTGAGTTTGGGTTTGCCAGGTGAGCTGTAAAAGGATCACTGCTATTACGGACTTGAGCTTCTCAAAGCCTATGAGCCCTGAGGATATGAAGGTTACTCCAGACCAGGAACCAGGAAAAACACACACCCACAGTTACTGTAAGAATGACAGCTGCAGAGAGACCAGTCCTGCCATTCTACATCCTGTGGTGCTGGAGAGATGGGAGTGTTACGGGAACCACTGACTGAAACTGCTCATCCTGGCCAGGCACCACAGTAACCATTTGCATGAGTTTCTTAAACAGGAGGTCCTGGTAAGGAATGCGGAACTAACTCGCTACCACCAACCGGAAGAATTCAGGAAAGGTCAAAAGGAGAGAGGAGACTCCAGTCCATATGTCCTACCAGCCTCCCAGAGTCCTCGCTTGAATCCATCTTGGCTGAGTGATGCGAGCTCCACCAGGAAGGACTTATAGTCAGAGTGATTGGCCAGAGAGAACCCGGAGACTAATCCCATCGCCATAAAACACGGGACTATAAGCCACGTGGCAGAGCAGCTCTCCTGGGTTCCCTTACCCTGCTGCTCTCCACCCGGGTGCCCCTTCCCAGTAAAGTCTCTTGCTTTATCAGCACGTGTGTCTCCTTGGACAGTTCATTTCCGAGTGTTAGCCAAGAGCCCTGGAAGGGGTCCCCCCTCCTGCAACAGGAGTGTGTCTGAATCCCTGCCTCATGCCCCTGTGCCAGGACAGCTGTCTCTACTCTGCAGGTGACAGCGTAGCCAGCCTCGCTTTTTGTATCCAGGGAAGTTCTAGAATCATCTGGGTCCAATCATTTTTACAAGCAGTAAAAGTTCTGGGAAACTGGCTTGTGGAAACCACTAAATCTTCCTGGCTTGTCAAATGGAAATAATCATAGTCTGGCTATATAGAGCTGTTGTGATGATTAAGTGGCTTTTGCACGGCATGCAGCATGGAAGGCGGGTTTGCAAAGCCCAAAGCTTACACAAGAACTAGGAGGAAAGATTTTGAAATGACTCAAAAGATCTTAGGATGCATGAAACCCCCATCTGCACCATTATTTACAAACCAAGGCTTCACTGAGCCAAAGACAAAAATTCAGAAAAACATAGCCAATGTATGATTGATTGATAGATAAATAGATCTAAATTAATCTATTAGATGAAAAGCCTCAAATCAGATAATGCCATGACTATGATCAAATAAAGCACTCACTCCTCAACCAGATAACGTGGATGCCTTCCAAGCTTCCAGCCAGCTTCCTCTAGACAGCCACACCCAAACAAGAAATGCAGACACCATAGCTTCTTCCCCCATCCACTCTCTACTACTTTGTTCCCTTCCCCCCACACAAACCCTGTCCACCCTGACCCTGAGTGTTTCCTTCAAAGAAGCATGAAAAGGGAGCTCCCTCGGATCCTCTGTTAAATGGCCTCTGACCTCTCCTGCTGGGGAGCAGAGCCCAAGATCTTTCAGCTGATGGGAACTATGGTAGATTGTACTTTTGGCCCCAGTTCCTCACCCCTTCCTGTATCCATGCTCTTCACCATGTAACTTTGTAGTTATATGACTCTGGGTTGGCTGTGTGACTTGCTTTCACCAGCAGAATGAGTTGGAAATGACAGAGTGCCAATCTCCAGCCTACAACTTAATTGAGGGGCCTGGTACATTTTTACCTGTATTTTTGCTTCCATGAGAACAAGCCTGGGCTAGCCTCTTGGAAAGGTCAGACATGTGGAGCAAAACCAAGTCTCCCAGACACCCCAGCCAAGACCAGGCTAGATCAGCCAACACCAGATCTCCGGACATGTGGGTAAGCACAGCTGAGCCCAGGAAAACCATCCAGCCAAGCCCAGCCTAAAACTGCCCACCACAAACTTCGTGAGCTAAATAAATGCTACTGAGAGTTGGGGTGGTTTGTTACACAGCATTATTATAGCAAAAGCTAAATGATATGGGAAACCTGCAGGTCCCTGGTCCAGTCTTTAAGCTGGGCTGCTTGGATCTGAATCCCATCTCTGCCGTTTGTCAACTGAGTGACTTAACCTCCCTGTGGCTTTGATTCCTCATCTGTAAAATGGGATGATAGCAGTTTTACCTCGACAGATTGTTTCCATCACTCAGGGTCCTGATGTTTATTGAGCTCCTACTGCTCTGGGTGAGGAGGAAAGGTCGGTGAGACAAAGTTCCCGCCCTCATGGAGCTGACATTCATGTGGGGCAGTTGCATAAAAAACAGATACATGTACAATAGGATGTCAGAAGAGAGAACTGCTACGAAGAGGGGTAAAGCAGAGTAGAGGGCTGGAGGGCTGGGGGTGTGGAAGAAGAAATGCTGTTTCTCATAAGGTGGTCACGCTCCAGCCGACATGAGAATGAAGGAGAGGAAGCCATCCAAAGATGGAGAGAGAGCTTTCCCAGCAGAGGCGATGGCCGGTGCAAAGGGCTGGGGGTGGACATGAGCTTGGTGTGTAGGAAGAATGGGAAGCAGGCTGGAGTGAAAAAGGCAGGAAGCAGGAGGCAGGAGGTTATATGAGTGGCAGGAGGTAATGTGTGAGAGCGGGGCAGGGACGGGATCATGAGAGTAAGGACTTTGCATTTTACTGTCATGACAACTAAATGAGTTAATATGTGGACAGAGCTCTGGACAGCGCCTGGGTCATGACGAGTGTTCAGCAGGTGACAGCTTTCACTCTACCGCTGGAGTTTTCACCCACAAAATGCAGTGTCTCCCGCTTCCGGAGTCCCTAAGAGGAAAATCCCCATGGCATGGTTGCCCCTGCTGCAACTAAGAAGAAAGAGACTCACCAGGGAAATCTCTTTCATATTTATTTATGAAATCCCCAGAATACAGGAAATAACCGTAAAAATAAAATGAATTAGTTTTAAAACTGATAATAATCTAAAGACTGAAGACTTCCAAATTTATTCCCTTCTATCTCCAAGCTCATCTACAGCCTCACACACCTTGACCTTGTTCCCAGCAGCTTATTCCCACACTGACCTTACCCTAGCAAATGCCTTTAATTTTACTCATTCCTTCTATTAGGGACTTTCCGTGACTCTAGACTCTGAGGGTACAAGAGTGGGAAAAACGAACTCAGACCCTGCCCCAGAACATTCCTTAATACACAGTAGGTGCTCAATAAATGCTTTTAGAATTAACAAAATGGTCTCTCTCTCTCCCTATCTTTTTTAAGTCCAAACTGGCAGAATAAAAAGTTGACCACCCTATGTCTGACCTCTAATTTTGTCTTTGAAATTTGCTGGTTCGCAAGCTCCAAAGTGAGTTATAGGACAAAGTCCCAAAGCCAAGGTACCTTCCCAAATGAGTCCTGACCTATTTCCCTAGCCTCATCACTGGGCTTTCCCGGACACAATGCTGCACCCTCTTCCCAGAACAAGGCGGATTCTCTCAGGCCTTTGCTACTTGTCCTTTAAAGCCCTGCTCCAACGTCACCTCCTCCAAGAAGACATCCTGGAACCCAGGCAGAGTCCATTTGTCTGGGTCTCCGGTGCAGGATTTAGTTGAATGTTGTCGACACATTAGCCAAATAGAAGTTCTCTGCAGAGACAGGGTAGATGCTAACTCAGCTGACAGTGCTCCTCTCAGCCACCAGAGGGCGCTTTCAAAACACCAACCTGACTTCTTGGCTTAAAACTCCCACAGTGGCTCCCAGTTAGTTACTCTTAGCAGTTCAGATTCCTGCTGGTTCAAATCGTGGGTCAGCCACTTCCTCGTTCTGAAACGCTGAGCTAGAGACCACCTCTCCAGACCTCTGTTTCTCCATAGGGTCATCAGGTGGATTAAATACATTGTTTCCCGTAAGGTAGAGAGCTAGTGGGAAGCAGCCGCATAGCACAGGGATATCAGCTCGGTGCTTTGTGACCACCTAGAGGGGTGGGATAGGGAGGGTGGGAGGGAGGGAGACGCAAGAGGGAAGAGATATGAGAACATATGTATATGTATAACTGATTCACTTTGTTATAAAGCAGAAACTAACACACCATTGTAAAGCAATTATACCCCAATAAAGATGTTTAAAAAATACATTGTTTCCTATAAAGCTCTTGGAAGAATGTCTCTTAGGATGTTCTCAGCACAGTTAGCTGCTGCCTCACTCAGAGTCTAAGCAGGAAACAGCAAATCCGAACTGATCGACTGGGGAGAGTTTAATAAAATGATTATTTACTATTAGCCACACAAAAAAATGAAATATTGCCATTTGCAGCAAAATGAATGGGCCTAGAGAATGTCATACTAAGTGAAGACAGAGAAAGAAAATATTACATGATATCACTTATATGTGGAATCTAAAAAAATAATACAAATGCATCTATCTACAAAACAGAAACAGAGTCACAGACATAGAAAACAAACTTATGGTTACCAAAGGGGAAAGGGAGGGGGAAGAGGGATAAATTAGGAATATGGGATTAACAGATACAGACTACTATGTATAAAGCAGATAAGCAATAGGGATTTAGGGTATAGCACAGGGAACTATATTCAATATACTGTAATAACCTATAATGGAAAAGAATCTAAAATACACATACACACACAAACACACACACACACACAACTGAATCACTTTGCTGTATACCTGAAACTACACAATATTCTGAATCAACTATACTTCAATTAAAAAAAATAAAAGACTATTTCCAAAGATGGAGCAGTGCGCAGGGAAACCACAAGGGTGGTGCAGCACTTCAGGTCTAGAGAGATAGGAGCTTTGATTACCCCCAGGCCTGAAAGAACCCAGATGTGTGTGGAGTGGACCTCCAGACAGGAGCTGTGGCCTTGGGTGGAAAGACACAGTCAGCTGGAGGCCACCGCCGTATCAGGGAGGGAGCTGGGGAAATAAAGACCCCTCCTTCCAATCTCTTGTCAGTGTCCCCACTGGCCAACCCACAGGAAACTGGAGGTCAAGAAAGCCCATGGTAGTCCATAGTGATCAGCCTCCCAAGGTTGGATCCTATTCCCAAGAGTATGACAGGGAAAGGTGGAGAGCGGACCTGAAAGAGCAAACAAAAAATATCCAGTATATCATCATCACCATCATCGTCAAGAGTAGTGATCTTACTATTAAACTCCTCATCATGGTCTACGAGGGCCTTCAAGGTCTAGCCCCCATCTTTCCACTGCATTACTCCTATCTCCCCTACTCCTTTCTGAAACCCAGAAACGGACCCAGAAGGGGTGCAAGGAAACCCTCTAAATGATGGTAAGTTTCTGATTCACGATAGGAATCTGGCTGGCACAGAGCTACACATGCGATAGCGTTGAGAGGGAAGTGGTGACATCGACTTTGAAATGCATCAGAAAAATCAGAGGGAGTGATGGATAGACAGAGAGATGGAAAGACGGGTGGACGTGTGATAAAGCAAACAGCAGAGTAAAATGGGAATGGTCAAACCTAGGTGATGGGTACACAAGTGTTCACTGTGAAATTAGTTAAGCTTTTCTCTATGTTTGAAAATTTTCATTAAAAAGGTTTGGGAAAGTGTAAAAATAAAAGTTGATGATGGTGGCCTCAGCAAAGAAATCTGGGTTGAATTGGTTACAGGAGCCAAGAAAATAAGAATTTCTCTGGGACTTTCCACAGAAACCACAGCCACTTCCCTGCAGCATTCAGGAACGAATTATTGTGACAACTGTCAAGTCTTGGGTCAGAAGGAAGTTCCCCCCTCCCCCATAGAAAAATGAAGGGAAGAGAGCGGAAGAGACAGCGTCCCACTTCTCAGAAGTCCTCTGATGGGGACTTCCCTGGTGGCGCAGTGTTAAGGATCCACCCACCAATGTAGGGGACACGGGTCCAAGCCCTGGTCCGGGAAGATCCCACATGCCACAGAGCAACTAAGCCCACGAGCCACAACTACTGAGCCTGCGCTCTACAGCCCGCGACCCACAACTACTGAAGCCTGTGCACCCAGAGCCCGTGCTCCGCAGCAAGAGAAGCCACCACGATGAGAAGCCCGTGTGCCACAATGAAGAGTACAGCCCCTGCTCGCCGCAACTAGAGAAAGCCCGCGTGCAGCAACAAAGACCCAACGAAGCCAAAAATAAAATAAATTAATTAAATTTAAAAAAAGAGAGAGAACAGCAGGGAGCAGGCAAGAGAAGAGGAAGCCTGGACTCAAGCAGTAGAAACAGAAGACATGAACAGATTTGAGAGATATTCAAGAGTCACACAGAATTCTGTATGTGCTGGCGATCTCTCCAAATTTCTTATTCTAAAAAACCAATCAACCTAGCACAGGGAACTCTGCTCAGTATTCTGTAATAATCTAATTGGGAATAGACTTTGAGAAAGAATAGATGGGGCTTCCCTGGTGGCGCAGTGGTTAAGAACCCGCCTGCCAATGCAGAGGACACGGGTTTGAGCCCTGGTCCGGGAAGATCCCACATGCTGTGGAGCAACTAAGCCCGTGCGCCACAACTACTGAAGCCTGCGTGCCTAGAGCCCGTGCTCCGCAACAAAAGAAGCCACTGCAATGAGAAGCCTGCGCACCGGCCCCCCGACCCCGCCCCACTCACTGACACTAGAGAAAGCCCGCGCGCAGCAACGAAGACTCAACGCAGCCATAAATTAATTAATTAATTAAAAAAAACAGATGTATGTATATGTATAAATGAATCACTTTGTGGTACTCCTGAAACTAACACAACACTGTTAATCAACTGTACTCCAATATAAACTAAAAAGTTTAAAGAAACATAAAAGTAAAAAATAAGAAAAACCAACCAACCAGGACTTCCCCGGCGGTCCAGTGGTTAAGAGGCCACGCTTCCAATGCAGGGGTTGCGGGTTCAATCCCTGGTCAGGGAACTAGGATCCCACATGCTGTGCGGCCGAAACAAACAAACAAACCAACAAAACGAAACGAAAACAACAACCAACCAACAAAACACAATCAAAATAACAATCAAGCAAAATGAGGAGATGTTGGTGAAAGGGGACAAACTTCTAGTTATAAGATGAACAAGTTCTGGGGATTTAACAACATATGGTACGGTGACTATAGTTAATACTATGTATTGTTTACTTGAAAATCGCTAAGAGAGTAGATCTTAAATGTTCTCACCACCCACACACCCACACGGTAACCACAGGAGGTGATGGATGTGTTAATTAGCTTGATCGTGGCAATCATTTCACAATGTATATGTATGTCAAATCATCACTTTGTACACCTTAAAGGTATACAACTTTATTTGTCAATTATACCTCGATAAAGCTGTGGAGAAAAGCAATCAGTAGCTGTGGGAACAAAAAATGAGCTCTGAGGGCCGCCTGGAGTAGCAGCTAATGTGAGGCTGCCCGAAGTTTTTCTAAACCAGTGCAGATCCAACATCCACATCTTACATGTGAGAGCCTCACATGTAATTCTACGTTTTCTAGTAACCACATTAAAAAAAGGAAAATGAAACGGGGGAGATTAACCATGCTTTAATCCAACATATCCAAAATATCATTTTAGAATGTGATCAACCTAAAAATTAGGAATGATTTAGTTTACATTCTTTTATTTTTCATACTAAGTCTTCAAAATGCAGTGTGTATTTTACATTGCTAGCACACTTCTTTTGAGACCAGCCACATTTCAAGGGCTCAACTGCCACGTGGGGCTAGTGGCTACCCTAGTGGACAGAGCAGATCTAGTCACATTAGCTAATTAGGATGTCTTCACAACAGCCCTATGAAGTAGGAACTGTTTCCATTTTATGGATGAGGAAACTGAGGCACAAAGAGATGCAGGGACTTGCCCAAAGTCACAGACTGGCGGAGGAGCAGGATTTTGGACCAGGCGATGGAGCTCCTGCCATGTAGAACCAAGATGGGCTCCTACACAGGTCACTTATTAGGCTGGGTGAGTGACAGCCCACAGGAGCCCACTCCCCACTCAACAGAGGTCTCCGTAGGGAGAGAACGATCATGGTTCTTGAGACTCCTGAAGGGGAGACCCACAGGGGGACCCAAGCACGGGGGTGTGGTTGGGAATGCAGAGGCCTGGGAAAGGACTGGGTTATCTTGCCTCTTACCCGCCAGAGACTGCCAAGGAGTTAGGAAAATCCCCTTGTGCATCTCACTGCAGACTGGTGGCTGCAAATGCTACTGACTCTTTTTTTTTTTTTTAAGTGTAATTGATTTACAATATTGTGTTAGTTTCAGGTGTACAGCAAAGTGATTCAGTTATACATATATATATGCATATATTTATATTTTTTCAATACTTTTCCATTATGGTTTACTACAAGATATTGAATATAGTTCCCTGTGCTATACAGTAAATCCTTGTTGTTTATCTATTTTATGTGTAGTAGGGTGCCTCTGTTAATCCCGTACTCCCAATTTATCCCTTCCCCCCCGCTTCCCCTTTGGTAACCATCAGTTTGTTTTCCATGTCTGTGAGTCTGTTTCTGTCTCATAAATCAGTTCATTTGTGTCATAGTTTAGATTCCACATATAAGTGAAATCATATAATATTTGTCTCTCTCTGTCTGACTTACTTCACTTCGTATAATAATTTCTAGGTCCATCCATGTTCCTGAAAATGGCATATTTCAGTCCTTTTTATGGCTGAGTAATAGTTCACTGTATATGTATACCACATCTTCTTTATCCATTCATCTGTTAATGGGCACTTAAGTTGCTTCCCTGTCTTGGCATTACTGGAAATAAGGATGCTGTGAACATTGGGGTGCATGCGTCATTGGGGTGCATGCGTCTCTTTATCATCAGATAAAGTAGAAAGTTGGAGTGACTTCTCTGTGAAGACCCAGACTGGGGGGAGGCAGGGCCTCTCATTAACAGCCCATCTGCTGTGCCAGTTCCAGAATAAGAACTCCAGTCTCCCTTGTCATGACCCTCCCTTTACAAACGGGGAAACTGAGGCTCAGAGAAGACACATGGCTTGTCCAAGATCACACAGGAAAGATATAAAGGATGCATCAGGAGGGATGGGAAAATCTCCTCCCCACCCCCATCCCGTGGCCACCCGATTCCCTTTCCAGAAGCAAGAATATAGTGATTTCCTGAGATATTTTAGGCATATACAAGCATTCACACATGGATCATGTTTTTTACACCATGGTAGCACACAGTTCTGCATCTTACTTTAATTTTTCACTTAAGATTCTCTTCAGGCTCTCTCCAGATTAATACATAGAGCTGTACCTCGTTTTTTTTTAATGCCCTTAGAGCATCACACTGTCTGAATGTACTATCATTAACTTAACCAGACCCCTTTTAATAAACACTTAGGTGATTCCTAGTTTTATTGCCATTACAAACACTACTGTAGTTAATATCACTTGGGCAGACCTCATGCTGGCCATATGATCCATGCCTGTAAGATAAATTCCTAAGAGGAAAACTGCCAAGTCAAAAGTGATGTGCATTTGTCATTTTGAAAAATATTTCCACACTGCCCTCCAAATTCCTCCCTTTGTCACTGGTTGACTTCCCGTTTCTCAAAAGGGCTTTTTGCCCTCTCTCTATATTGTGCGAATGTTTTACAGCGGGGAGGTATTCGTGTATTACTTATGTAATTAAAATTAAATAAGACCTTCATTTAAAACACAAACCTGGGAAGAAGAGAAACCAGCAAGGCCAGTTCGGGCAGAGCCTCGCCTGTGACAGGTCCCCTGTCACACCTTCCTTGTCCCCAACGAGCCCTGCCTCATGTTGAAATCCATTTCTCAAGCACAAACCAGGGACCTCAAAGATCAAACCTCGGAAAAAATACAGGAATGCGATTACGTCATTTCCTTCTCTGTGGCTTTTTATGCAAATATATTCTCCTGCTCTTCATCGTCTTTCTCCTCCTTTTCCTTCATTGTGACCTCTGTTATCTATTCTATTTTAAACACATCAATCTCTTCCTCTCCTTTCCCTTCCTGAGCACAAAGCAAGTAGGTGTCTGGAAGAGGGGTTGGAGCAGGGGCCACACAGGACCCAGAATAGGGTGTCAGGACCCAAACGTGGTGAGCAGGGCCTCCACCTCGGGGGCCAGGGGTGCAGGCAGTGGCAGCCATAAGAGATTGGTTACTTTCAGGGGGATCGAATAAATAAGTAAATATATTAAGGGCACTGGGAGCCAGATTTCCCACTGCTGGAGAAATGAGCTACAATTATGTAAAGGGAGAAAACAAGAATAAGCCCTGTAGTGCTGGGTTGGAACTGAAGTTATCAGTGTAAACTCATGACTTTCACTAGAGAGAGACAGATGTAGAAATAAACACAGATGGAATATTACTCAGCCATAAAAAAGAATGAAATAATGCCATTGGCAGCAACATGGATGGACCTAGAGATTATCATACCGAGTGAAGCAAGTCAGACAGAGAAAGACAAATATCGTATGGTATCACTTACACGTGGAATGTAAAAAAATGATACAAATGAAGTTATTTACCAAACAGAGATAGACTCACAGAGACAACAAACCTGTGGTTACCGAAGGGGAAGTGGTGGGGGGGAAGAGGGATAAATTAGAAGTTTGGGATTAAAATATACACACTACTATATATGGAGTAGATAACCAATAAGGACCTACTGTATAGCACAGGGAACTATAGTCAATATCTTGTAATAACCTATAATGGAAAAGAATTTATAAAAGAATGTATATATATGTACATGAATCACTTTGCTGTACACATTAAACTAATACAACATTGTATCAACTGTGTTTCAATAAAAATTAAAAAAAAAAAAAAAAGAGCCTAGGGGACTTCCCTGGTGGTCCAGTGGTTAAGACTCTGCACTTCTAATGCAGGGGCCACAGGTTCGATCCCTGGTGGGGGAACTAAGATCCCACATGCTGCACAGCATGGCCAAAAGATTTTTTTAAAAAAGAAAAGAAAAAAAAAAAAGAAAAGAAAAGCCTAGGCTTCTCATCAAAAGACTGACAAATAAACTCATATCTGTATGTTTTAAGTTAAAATTTTTAAAAAAGGAATATAGATGTAAATCTATATCTACACATATACACACGTACATTCCCTACCTCTGCCCACTCTGAGAGAGCCTGGGTACAGTAAGAGCCAATAGCAATGGCCACATGTAACTCCCAACTCTTGGTTTCTACATGTCATTCTCCAGCAAAATAGCCCAGGGCTTCCCAGAGTAAAGGCTAATTCCAGGACTGGGACAGGGAAAGTACTAGGCGAGCCTGGCACATCGTATTGTGCCACGAAGCAAAAAAAAAAGTTTAAAGAATGATGGGATATAAAAAACATAACTAATAAGGACCTACTGTACAGCACAGGGAACTCCACAAGTTTAAAGAATGATGGGATATATAAAAAAACATAACTAATAAGGACCTACTGTACAGCACAGAGAACTCCACAAGTTTAAAGGATGATGGGATATATAAAAAAACATAACTAATAAGGACCTACTGTACAGCACAGGGAACTCCACAAGTTTAAAGAATGATGGGATATATAAAAAAACACAACTAATAAGGACCTACTGTACAGCACAGGGAACTCCACA
>NW_020175468.1:6213020-6219644 GCF_003031525.2 Neophocaena asiaeorientalis asiaeorientalis | reverse complement strand
AAAAAAAAAAAAAAAGAGCCTAGGGGACTTCCCTGGTGGTCCAGTGGTTAAGACTCTGCACTTCTAATGCAGGGGCCACAGGTTCGATCCCTGGTGGGGGAACTAAGATCCCACATGCTGCACAGCATGGCCAAAAGATTTTTTTAAAAAAGAAAAGAAAAAAAAAAAAGAAAAGAAAAGCCTAGGCTTCTCATCAAAAGACTGACAAATAAACTCATATCTGTATGTTTTAAGTTAAAATTTTTAAAAAAGGAATATAGATGTAAATCTATATCTACACATATACACACGTACATTCCCTACCTCTGCCCACTCTGAGAGAGCCTGGGTACAGTAAGAGCCAATAGCAATGGCCACATGTAACTCCCAACTCTTGGTTTCTACATGTCATTCTCCAGCAAAATAGCCCAGGGCTTCCCAGAGTAAAGGCTAATTCCAGGACTGGGACAGGGAAAGTACTAGGCGAGCCTGGCACATCGTATTGTGCCACGAAGCAAAAAAAAAAGTTTAAAGAATGATGGGATATAAAAAACATAACTAATAAGGACCTACTGTACAGCACAGGGAACTCCACAAGTTTAAAGAATGATGGGATATATAAAAAAACATAACTAATAAGGACCTACTGTACAGCACAGAGAACTCCACAAGTTTAAAGGATGATGGGATATATAAAAAAACATAACTAATAAGGACCTACTGTACAGCACAGGGAACTCCACAAGTTTAAAGAATGATGGGATATATAAAAAAACACAACTAATAAGGACCTACTGTACAGCACAGGGAACTCCACACAATACTGTATAATTGCCTATATGGGAAAAGACTCTAAAAAAGAGTGGATATATGTATAGGTATAACTGATTCACTTTGCTGCACACCCGAAACTAACACAACGGTGTAAATCAACTATACTCCAATAAAATTTTTTTTAAAAAATCAGTTAACTTCTCCTAAAACAAACAAACAAAAAAAAAGAATGATGGGGACAGGCGAAAATGACACAGGAGCCAGCTGGAAAGAGCTCCCACAGGTCAAACTGGAAACAACTGGAACATCAAAATAAACAATGACTGTAATAGATTACAATCCCTTGACGCTATGAGTCTATCCTGACATGACTAAATAAATGAGTAAATCAAAAGTCTGACAAGGAACAGGGTATTTACATGACCCCAAAAGACCTCCCCAGAAAACACATTAATCACAAAGGGGAAAAGAGGAACTTTACAGCGGAGGAGCCTGAAAGACACCACCATTAATGAGAATATCCTGATGGGATGTAAGATCCTAACACCACTTTTGTGACGCTCCTGCCAAAGATGCACGACCAGAATCTGATCGTCAGAAGATATCAAATCCATGGACATCCTACCCCAGAACTGGGCTGTAATGTTCACAAGAGTCACGAAGGTCAAGGAAAGAATGAAGAATTTTTCCAGACTAAAGGAAGCAAAAGAGACATGACAACAAAATGGAATGCGAGAGTCTAGATTGGAACCTTTGTTGTGAAAGCCGTTATTGGAACAACTGGTGACACTTGAATGGAGCGTGAGGATTAGATGGTAGTAATTTTTTAATGCTAATACTTTTTATTTTTGAGGTTGTACTTTGGTTATGTAGGAGACAGTCCTGTTTGTAGGAAACACACTAAACACCCATAGGTGACAGGGCATAATATTGGCAACTCATTATTACATGGCTTAGGAAAAATAATTTCTTTGTACAGTACTTGCAACTTTTCTGTAACTCTGAGATATTTCCAGAGAAAGAAGTGTCATAAAACAAAACATATCCTTGCTTAAAAAGATAATAGCAGGTAAATCTACTATACTTCAATAAAATAAAATTTTTAAAAAGATAATAGCGGATGGACCTAGAGATTATCGTACTAAGTAAGTCAGACAGAGAAAGACAAATATATGATATCACTTATATGTGTTACCTAAAAACTAATACAAATGAACTTCTTTACAAAACAGAAATAGACTCACATGGACTTCCCTGGTGGCGCAGTGGTTAAGAATCCGCCTGCCAATGCAGGGGACACGGGTTCAAGTCCTGGTCCGGGAAGATCCTACATGCCGTGGAGTAACTAAGCGTGTCCGCCACAACTACTGAGCCTGCGCTCTAGAGCCCGTGAGCCACAACCACTGAACCCGCGCGCCACAACTACTGAAGCCCGCGCACCTAGAGCCCGTGTTCGGCAACAGGAGAGGCCACGACAACGAGAAGTCCGCTCACTGCAACGAAGAGTAGCCCCCGCTCGCCGCAACTAGAGAAAGCCTGCACGCAACAACGAAGACCCAACGCAGCCAAAAATAAATAAAATAAACAAATTTTTAAAAAAAGGAATGTATGTATGTGTATAATTGAGTCACTCTGCTGTACAGTAGAGACTAGCACAACATTGTAAATCAAGTATACTTCAATAAAAATTTTTTTAAAAAAGAATGTATACCTGAAATGTTTTGCAAATCAACTTCAATTTTTTAAAAAGGTAATATCAAATATGGTTTTATAAATTGTTAACATAACACAGGAAAATATATTCCAAGAGACACAGTAAAGAAACAGACCTCAAAAGCACTGGTGGAGACTTACTAAATTGATTTCCTGACCTACAATTTTTGTCCAGTCTTTTCACAAGCATAGTACAAGAGCAAACACATATATAGGTTGTATCATGCCCCAGGCACCGTTCTGAGTACTTTATAGATACTGCTTAATCCTCACGACTATTTTATGAGGAAGGTAACTTTCATTCCCATCTTAAAGTGAATGAAACTGAAGCCGAGAAAGGTTAAGTAATTTGCCCAAGGTCACATAGCCAGGAAAAGGTGGAGCTGGTTTAGAATTGCAGCCTGACTTCACAACACCTTGCAAAAGGAATGTGATTATCCCTCATATGACACATTGGGTAACCAAGGCTCAGAGAAACTAAATGGCCAGTCCATGGCCGGGCTGATTCTGAAAAGCAGAGACTAGTCCCCAAGAACACACTTGGAGAAATTATGTCAATGCTTAGATCCCAAACCAGGAACCACTGTTTGTTCATCAAACTCAATTATAAGAAGCAGCATTCCACTTGCACCAACACTCAGTCTGTGGATCAAGAGCTTTGCTGTCCAACATGGATGCCACAAGCCACACATGGCTGGTTACATTTAATTCGAATTAAACAAAATTGAAACTTCCGTTTCTCACAACTAACCACCTTTAAACATGCACTCATGAGCTCGGTGACCACACTGCACAGCATAGACTACAGGCCATTTCCATTGTCACAGGAGGTTCTATTGGACAGGGTAGAATCTAGAGATTGCTTTGCAAGGGCTCAACAATTATTGTTTCAAAAGGGGGGACTGGGATAGTCTAGGTATTCTTTAATTATATGCCAAGAGCACATTCTATCAGATTTTTTCTTAAACACATTTAACTGTGTTTTCATTGAAGTGGCATTGTCAGAGTTTTCAAATAAACTAACAAGGCAGAAAAGAAAGCCCACAAGTCCCAATTTGTGTTTCAATCCACGGCCGTGATACCTGACAGTGCTTGTGAACTCCTACCTTGTAGATTTCTAATCCATCGGCTTGAAACCCCAGATACTGCTTCTGTATGGGGCATTCTGTGCCACACAAGGTATGCATTTCCCTGAAGAATTACGGGTGGAGAAAGCAGAAAACGAAGTGTCTGCAAATAACAGCAGCTACCAATTACTAAACGCTCTACCTGGCTATAGGGCTCTTACAGACCTAATCGTCATCATTCTCACGCTACCACTAGGAAGCACATGCGATGATGCTCATTTTACAAATGAGACACGGTGGCTCAAGGAGGTGAACTCACCTGCCCAAATCCACATAGGTAATAAACATAGACTATGAACTTAGATCTTCCCACCCCGAACTCCACATTCAGCTTTTTCCTGTGAGTGGATTTACCTAATCTAAAGCAAGACAAGGAGAGACACTGATTCCAGCATAAAAAGAATTCTGGGTAAAAAAAAAAAAAAAAAAAAAAAAAAAGAATTCTGATTCAGCCCACTGGAAAGTTCATCATGATTTGGATCAAAGCAATTAGGGTTACAGTGGACTAACAACTGAATTTATGCTGACGGTAGGTCAGAGGGAGGGTGGAGAGTAGGAAAGAATAACAGGCATATGGGGGCAGATGAAACGCCTTTAAAAAAAGATTAAAGGGCTTCCCTGGTGGCGCAGTGGTTGAGAGTCCGCCTGCCGATGCAGGGGACACGGGTTCGTGCCCCGGTACGGTGGGGAAGCCCAGGGGGGGAGGGGCCTGTGTCCCAAAAAAAAAAAAAAAAAAAAGATTAAAGATAAAAGTGAGGGGAGGAAACACCCAGCTGGTTACATTTTTTCCCAATCTGTTGCTGACACACCCTCTAACCTGACCCCAGTGCTCACCAACATCACCACCGCCATGTGGATTGAAATTATAGGTCTTGCCCATTTTACCCACTAGAATCCAGCGCTGTGATGGGAGAAATTTTCACATATTGAAGTATGGGGAAGTCATTCTGGCTTATACATGACCTAACTTAAACTTTTTTTTTTTTTTTTTTTTTGGCCACACTGTGTGGCTTGTGGGATCTTAGTCCCCCTACCAGGGATCAAACCTGGGACCTCGAGACTGAAAGCACAGAGTCCTAACCACTGGACCACCAGGGAATTTCTAACCTAACTTAAATTATGCTAATTAGAACAGCCTGTTTTGTGGCCTATCAAAGATCCATTGTACATCTGCTTTAACCATGAAAGAAAAGAATGCATTTAACAATCAAAATGGAGTAACTGTGGTTCAGGCATTCAAAATGGAGCCAGTTGGCCATCGTGGATGTGATTTCAGACATGTTCCTGCATCAAAGAGAACTTGAATTTTCTGAACTGTATCAGACCCAAGGACACCACCAGCCGTTCTCAAAACAGTGTCTGCTAGCTGCCAGCTGTACCTTTATGGTCTCAAGATGTCCCCTTGTAACTAAGCAACCATTTTTGACCCCAACCAATCCTTGCTTAACAAGCACCATTACTTCTTGCCAGCTCCAGTCTTGACTCTTGACAAACAACTTACGTAATTTTGTGGTTTTTGCTTTTATGAGCCTCCTGCATTTTGCAGTCCAGCGAAACAGAATTCAAGTGCTTCTTTTTTTTTTTTCAAGTGCTTCTTGAATCTTTGTCTCCTGGGCTATAGTCCTCAGTTTGGCTGAAATAAAAACTATTTTCTATTCCTATTATATAGATTGTTTATTGATTATTTCCATGGACAGCTGTAATAGTGGAAAACTTTATGTCTGACACTGTTCATACAATGGCCACATGTGGTTATCTGAGCACTCGAGGAGCACTGAGGAATTGAATTTTAAATTTCATTTAATTTTAATGATTTAAATTTAAATGTATGCAGCCACATGTGGCTGGCGGCCACCTACTGAACAGCACAGCACTAAATGGTGAAATGTAGACATTAGGGGCACGGCTTTCCCATCTGTGTCCCCCAAAACCTAACATGAGAACTAGCTGTTTTGGGGGGCACCCTCTAGGGTCAGACTCCCTGGGTCCAAATCCTAATTCTGGGAAACCCTGAGGAAGCAAGTTAATCTTGTTTGTACCTCAGTGTTTGCATCTGTTAAATGGAGTACCATAAGTGGGCCTCACAAAAAGTTAAAACTAATATGTATATGTATAACCGATTCACTTTGTTATAAAGCAGAAACTGACACACCATTGTAAAGCAATTATACTCTAATAAAGATGTTAAAAATAAATAAATAAAGTTAAAATTTTTTTGAATCTAAGTGGAGGGAAAAATGTCCATTGACAGACAAATGGATAAAGAAGATACAATAGGGACTTCCCTGGTGGCGCAGTGGTTAAGAATCCGCCTGCCAATGCACAGGACATGGGTTTGAACCCTGGTCCAGGAAGATCCCACATGCCGTGGAGCAACTAGGTCCATGCGCCACAACTACTGAGCCTGCGCTCTAGAGCCTGTGAGCCACAACTACTGAGCCCGCGTGCCACAACTACTGAAGCCCGCACGCCTAGAGTCTGTGCTCCACAACAAGAGAAGCCACTGCAGTGAGAAGCCCACACACTGCAACCAAGAGTAGCCCCCGCTCACCGCAACTAGAGAAAGCCTGCGCGCAGCAACAAAGGCCCAACGCAGACAAAAATAAATACATAAAATTGAATTTAAAAAATAAATAAAGTGAACAATTTAAAAAAAAGATGTGATACACACACACACACACACACACACACACACACACACACACACACACTGGAATATTACTCAGCCATAAAAAAGAATAAAATAATGCCATTGGCAGCAACATGAATGGACCTAGAGATTATCATACCAAGTGAAGCAAGTCAGACAGAGAAAAACAAATATCATATGATATGGCTTATATGTGGAATCTGAAAAAATGATACAAATGAACTTATTTACTAAACAGAAATAGACTCACAGACATAGACAACAAACTTATGGTTACCAAAGGGGAAATGGGTGGGGGAGGAATAAATTGGGAATTTGGGATAAACAGATATACACTACTGTATATAAAATAGATAAACAACAATGACCTACTGTATAACA
>NW_020175468.1:6208814-6211400 GCF_003031525.2 Neophocaena asiaeorientalis asiaeorientalis | reverse complement strand
TTTTTTTTTTTTTTTTTTTTTGGCCACACTGTGTGGCTTGTGGGATCTTAGTCCCCCTACCAGGGATCAAACCTGGGACCTCGAGACTGAAAGCACAGAGTCCTAACCACTGGACCACCAGGGAATTTCTAACCTAACTTAAATTATGCTAATTAGAACAGCCTGTTTTGTGGCCTATCAAAGATCCATTGTACATCTGCTTTAACCATGAAAGAAAAGAATGCATTTAACAATCAAAATGGAGTAACTGTGGTTCAGGCATTCAAAATGGAGCCAGTTGGCCATCGTGGATGTGATTTCAGACATGTTCCTGCATCAAAGAGAACTTGAATTTTCTGAACTGTATCAGACCCAAGGACACCACCAGCCGTTCTCAAAACAGTGTCTGCTAGCTGCCAGCTGTACCTTTATGGTCTCAAGATGTCCCCTTGTAACTAAGCAACCATTTTTGACCCCAACCAATCCTTGCTTAACAAGCACCATTACTTCTTGCCAGCTCCAGTCTTGACTCTTGACAAACAACTTACGTAATTTTGTGGTTTTTGCTTTTATGAGCCTCCTGCATTTTGCAGTCCAGCGAAACAGAATTCAAGTGCTTCTTTTTTTTTTTTCAAGTGCTTCTTGAATCTTTGTCTCCTGGGCTATAGTCCTCAGTTTGGCTGAAATAAAAACTATTTTCTATTCCTATTATATAGATTGTTTATTGATTATTTCCATGGACAGCTGTAATAGTGGAAAACTTTATGTCTGACACTGTTCATACAATGGCCACATGTGGTTATCTGAGCACTCGAGGAGCACTGAGGAATTGAATTTTAAATTTCATTTAATTTTAATGATTTAAATTTAAATGTATGCAGCCACATGTGGCTGGCGGCCACCTACTGAACAGCACAGCACTAAATGGTGAAATGTAGACATTAGGGGCACGGCTTTCCCATCTGTGTCCCCCAAAACCTAACATGAGAACTAGCTGTTTTGGGGGGCACCCTCTAGGGTCAGACTCCCTGGGTCCAAATCCTAATTCTGGGAAACCCTGAGGAAGCAAGTTAATCTTGTTTGTACCTCAGTGTTTGCATCTGTTAAATGGAGTACCATAAGTGGGCCTCACAAAAAGTTAAAACTAATATGTATATGTATAACCGATTCACTTTGTTATAAAGCAGAAACTGACACACCATTGTAAAGCAATTATACTCTAATAAAGATGTTAAAAATAAATAAATAAAGTTAAAATTTTTTTGAATCTAAGTGGAGGGAAAAATGTCCATTGACAGACAAATGGATAAAGAAGATACAATAGGGACTTCCCTGGGGGCGCAGTGGTTAAGAATCCGCCTGCCAATGCACAGGACATGGGTTTGAACCCTGGTCCAGGAAGATCCCACATGCCGTGGAGCAACTAGGTCCATGCGCCACAACTACTGAGCCTGCGCTCTAGAGCCTGTGAGCCACAACTACTGAGCCCGCGTGCCACAACTACTGAAGCCCGCACGCCTAGAGTCTGTGCTCCACAACAAGAGAAGCCACTGCAGTGAGAAGCCCACACACTGCAACCAAGAGTAGCCCCCGCTCACCGCAACTAGAGAAAGCCTGCGCGCAGCAACAAAGGCCCAACGCAGACAAAAATAAATACATAAAATTGAATTTAAAAAATAAATAAAGTGAACAATTTAAAAAAAAGATGTGATACACACACACACACACACACACACACACACACACACACACACACACTTTTTTTTTGGAATATTACTCAGCCATAAAAAAGAATGAAATAATGCCATTGGCAGCAACATGAATGGACCTAGAGATTATCATACCAAGTGAAGCAAGTCAGACAGAGAAAAACAAATATCATATGATATGGCTTATATGTGGAATCTGAAAAAATGATACAAATGAACTTATTTACTAAACAGAAATAGACTCACAGACATAGACAACAAACTTATGGTTACCAAAGGGGAAAGTGGGGGGAAAGAGGGATAAACTAGGAGGTTGGGATTAACATACACACACTACTATATATAAAATAGATAACCAACGAGGACCCACTGTATAGCACAGGGAACTATACTCAATATTTTGTAATAATCTATAAGGTAAGAGGATCTGAAAAAAAAAAAATATATATATATATAAAACTGAATCACTCTGCTGTATACCTGAAACTAATAGGACATTGTAAATCAACTATTCTTCAATAAAAATATAAAATAAAATAAAAAATAAGTGGTGGGCAAATGGCTGTGCTTTGCATGATCTTTCCAACCTGTCTGTAGGTGTGAAGTTTTTCATAATAAATGTTGGAAAACAAAATGCTAATACTATTTTACAAGAAAAAGTGCTCTGAATACTCAGCTGTGCCTGGGAAGTGCTTCCCATGGTGCTTGGCACATAGAAACAATGGTTGCTTTTAAAAACTGAGCAAGCGTTTATCTGGCAAATATCTACTCTTTGTAAACTATCAGAGACATAATCATACAAGAAATAATAACGTTCAGTGAGTACTTCCTAGATGCCAGGTACTGTCTTACCTGTTTTATAGATATTAGCTCTTTTTTTTTTTTTTTTTTTTTTTTT
>NW_020175468.1:6146634-6208800 GCF_003031525.2 Neophocaena asiaeorientalis asiaeorientalis | reverse complement strand
CCAGCCGCTCCGCGGCACGTGGGATCTTCCCGGACCGGGGCACGAACCCGCATCCCCCGCATCGGCAGGCAGACTCTCAACCACTGCGCCACCAGGGAAAGCCCTAGCTCATTTTTTTTATTTTAAAAAATGTTTACTGAAGAGCAACAGACATACAACAAAGTACCTGAATCAAGTGTAAAGTTATATAAATTTCCTACACATTATTTATATTTCTATTCACCTGAGTAATGACTTCATGAATCAAGATATAAAGTATTTATTACACCCCAGACGACTCCCCCATATCTTTTCACGGTCAAGACTGCACCACCCACACCCATGCCACAGATGCTAGCACACTACTTTGAGGCTAGGTTTGCTTCTTCCTGAAATTCATATAAATGGAATCATACAGAGTGCGCTCTTTTGTCGTCTTTCCCTTAGTATATCATCTTTGAGACTCTCCAAAATGGCATTATCTTAATATAATAAAGAATGTTTTTGGCTAGGATGCAATAGTTACTGGAAAGATGAGCACAAGACCAATGGCCAAGGCCAGTGCTCTGTTGCACTTGGCATTCCCAGACTGACATGTGTTGTCTGATGGTGCAATTCTCCCCCCATTCTCGTCTAGTTTTGTTTTGAGATTATAAACACCGCAAAAGCACAAAATTAAAAATATCCTGAGAGAGATATAGATATAGATATATATGCTCCTTTTAATCCTCACAACTACTCTGAGGCAGGTATGTTATTATTCATTTACTTTTAGCCTAGTATAATATCACTATTTTCTGTTGTTTTTCTTTTTGAAGTGTTTGACATAATTTCAGGCTTATCGAGAAGCTGCAAAAATGACACAAAGAATTCCTATATACCCTTCAACCAGGTTCCCCAAAGTTAACATTTTACCACATTTCTTTCTATCTCTATAGAAATATTTTTTCTCTCCTGAACAGTTTGAGAGTAAGAGGCTGGCAGGTGACCACTCTCCCTCTAAATTATACATCAGTGTGTATTTCCTAAAAACAAAGACATTCTCTTCCATTATCACTGTACATTTATGTAAATCAGGAAATTAACATCAAACATAAAGTGTCTAGTTTCTGGACCTTGAGATTTTTGTCAACTGCTTAAGTCATGTCTCTTGTAGCGAAAGAAACTCCTTGTTCATGCAGTGCATTCGGTTTCCAAGTCTCTTTAAATCTTTCTTCTGTAACAGAGCCTCCATCATTCTTTGTGTCCCATGACAGCGATATTTTCGCAGAGCAGAGGCCGGTTACTTTGTAGAATGTCCCTCCGTCTGGGCTTAGCTGATGTTTCCACGTGATTAGATTCAGACTGTGTACATTTTGCCCAAGACCACGGAAGCGATGCTGTGTCCTTTCTCAGTGCATCGTATCAAGAGGCCCGTGATGTCTGTTTGCTCCCTTACTACTGATGTTAACTTTGATCACTTAGTGAAAGTGATGGCTGCCAGGTTTTTCCTATTTTTTGTCACTATTTCCCCCTGAGTAATTAATAAGTATCTTGTGGGGAGATAATTTGTGACCAGGGAAATATCCTGTTACTCCTCAAACTTGAACCCACTAGTTTTAACGTGTATGGATGTATGTGCCCTCCAACAGCACCAAGCAATTAACTTAATTCCGACACTATCTACTGGGAGATAGCATCAGATTCCACAGGTTATAGACTCAGTCCTACCCCTGCCCCCCACGTGCAGGTGCCAATCACAAGTCCAGTTTGTCACCTGTGCTTCTGACTGACCGGCTATAGCTCAGAGGTTCCCACAACCCGCTCTGTTGATTAATTTGCTTGAGCAATTCAAAGAACTCAGAGACACATTTTACTTAATGGATTACTGGTTTATTACAAAAAGATGTAACTCAGAAACAGCTAGATGGAGGAGATGCACAGGGCAAGGTACCGGGAGGGGGTGGGAGCTTCCAGATGTGCCACCCTCCCAATACCTCCATGTGTTCACCAACCCGGAAGCTCTCCGAACCCCATCTTTTTGGGGATTTTGGTGGAGGCTTCATTACATAGACACCATTGATTAAATCACTGGCCGCTGGTGATTGATTTCAACCTCCAGCCCCTCTCCTCTCCTGGGAGGTGGGGCTTGGGGAGTGGCTGAAAATTCCAACCCTCTAATTACACGGTTGATCCCCCAGGCAACCATCCCCCATCCTTAGGTGTTTTCCAAAAGTCACCTCATAAGCATAAACTCAGGTGTGGTTGAAAGGGGTTTGTTATGAGTATCAAGACACCTTTAACACTCTCATCACTTAGGAAATTTCCAAGGGCTTTAGGAGCTCTGTGCCAGAAACCAGGATGAAGACCAAATATGTTTCTTATTATAAATCACAATATCACAGCATCTATGACTGAATCTTGCCTGAATTAATTATCATTATAAAGGTTGCCAAATGGTGATGTTTTGATTCCATCATTCCTTCCACATCATTCATTAAGTTTTTACTCTAAGAATGCGCTCTCTCCTTTTTATTTATTTTCATTGATTTTCTACCAGTTTGTAGTCACGGATTCTTGTTTTATTCAATGGGTTATAATCCTTGACTATTATTATTTAATCTGAGCTTCAACTTGTTCCAGATTTGGTCATAGGAAGCCTCTTTAAGATGTCTTCCTGTGTCTCTCTGACACACCCGCATCATTCTTTGAGTATGTCCTTATTTCTAACTCACTTCTGTTTTAAAGATGGGGAAACTGAGGCACAGAGAAGCTGAATAACTTGCCCAAGTTATCCTGATGATAGCTGGCAGGACCAAGATTTGAATGCAAGCAGTGTGTTCCAGAATCCAAGCTCTTAACCGCTCAACCATATTGCCTCCATGCCTTTTTTTTTTTTTTTTTGGCTGCACCGTGTGGCTTGTGGGATCCTAGTTCCCCGATCAGTAATCGAACCTGGGCACTCGGCAGTGACAGCACAGAGCCCTAACCACTGGACCACCAGGGAATACCCTTATATATATATTTTTTTTATGTATTTATATACACACACGTTTGGATTTATTCTGGCATTCTTTTTCTTAAATTGAAGCATAGTTGATTTACAGTGTTGTGATAGCTTCAGGTGTGCAGCAAAGTGGTTCAGATACACACATATATATATTCTTTTTCAGATAAACCATGACTTCTTGTTCAAAGCCATATCCCCATCACTCAGCAAGATGCCTGACCCATAGGTAAGTATTAAACGAAAATGTGTTGAACAAATGAATAAATGAATGAATTGTCTGTCATATCACTCAGGTGCTTCCAACTTCCAACCTTAAATTCCACTCTTCATCACTGTAATCACGCCTTCTGCAACGTACTCTCAAGTCCCTGGCTTTGTCCTATTAGAAAGGCAGTCTGCCAGTATCCAACTTTCTGCCCACTCAGTGCTTGTACCAGAGTGATGTAAGTGACCAGAGCTGTTGTCAACCAAAAAAAAAAAGAATGCAGGAGGCTGAAAATAAGAAAAGAGTTTATTGGGGGTCTTAAGAATGGCAATTTGGGAGACACAGATTCAGGTAACCCCAAAAGAGCGTTCCAAGGAAGAGAAAAAGTCAGGGGCTCATAAAGACAAAAAGCCACGAGGCTGTTGAAAGTTGCCTGGTGAGGGACTTCCCTGGTGGTGCAGTGGTTAAGAATCCACCCGCCGATGCAAGGGACACGGGTTCGAGCCCTGGTCTGGGAAGATCCCACATGCTGCGGAGCAACTAAGCCCCTGCGCCACTACTGAGACTGAGCTCTGGAGCCCGTGAGCCACAACTACTGAGCCCGCGATCCACAACTACTGAGCCCGCACACCTAGAGCCCCTGTTCCGTAACAAGAGAAGCCACCGCAAGTAGAAGCCCACGCACCGCAAGAAGAGCATCCCCCGCTCGCCGCAACAAGAGAAAGCCCGTGTGCAGCCAAAAGGAAATTAATTAATTAAAAAAAAAAAGTTGCCTGGTGAGAATTGTGACGGACTCTAATGAGAGTCAGAAAATATTTGTCCTTAAGGAATCACAAGGTGTTTAAGGGTAGGAGTCCAATAAGTAGATAGAAGACTGTCACGAGTCATTTTAGGGTAGAGGGTCTGATAAGTATCTTGAGTTTCTGGCGGGTGATCTGATCAAAAGATCAGATTTCACCCAGGCTGAGATGTGTACAAGTCACACTTCCTTAACGTCCTCCTGGCTCCAGAGAGCTCTCTTAGCAATACCGACTCCATTTTGATTTCCCTCTGACACTGGAGGAAAATCACACAACCCTGATGAAAGGTCTGACTTTAAATTTGTGGTATAGAACCTCCAGTGAGCCCTTAATTCTGCCTAGAAATCAGCCTAGACTTTTTGGGTCCATATACTTGCCTGCTTTCCTATTTCATCCCTTCTCAGTGCTCCACAAAGCTCCTCCCATTATCCCACTGGATACCACACTAGTGAAAAATTACTCTGAATGATTAGGGACTTCCCTGGTGGTCCAGTGGTTAAGACTCCGTGCTTCCACTGCAGGGGGCGTGAGTTCCATCCCTGGCCAGGGAACTAAGGTCCCGCAGGCCGTGGAGCACGGCCAAAAAAAAAAAAGACAAAACAAAAAAGATTAGACTTCAGGGAAATGCATATTAAAACCACAATTAGGTACCACAACACACCTACCAGAATGGATAAAATTTAAAAGACCTATTGGGACTTCCCCGCTGGCGCAGTGGTTAAGAATTTGCCTGCCAATGCAGGGGACACGGGTTCGAGCCCTGGTCTGGGAAGATCCCACATGCCGAGGAGCAACTAAGCCCGTGTGCCACACTGCTGAGCCTGCGCTCTGGAGCCCGCAAGCCACAACTATTGAGACCACGTGCCACAACTACTGAAGCCCACGTGCCTAGAGCCCGTGCTCCACAACAAGAGAAGCCACTGCAATGAGAAGCCCGTGCATCACAAGGAAGAGTAGCCCCCACTCGCCACAACTAGAGAAACCCCGCACGCAGCAACGAAGACCCAATGCAGCCAAAAATAAATTAATTAATTTTAAAAATTCTAATAAATAAGTACAACTTAAAAAAAAAAAGACCTACTGACAACACAATATGTTGATGACAACACAGAGTAACAGGAATTCTAATTTTAGTAAAATAGTGTAGGACAGTGAAATAGGATAACCAATTTTGAAAAGGGTCTGCTAGTTTCTTATTAAACTAAGTATTCCCCCATTCTTTGACACAGTAATTCCACTCCTAGTGTTTATGCAATGAAAGCCTATGTTCATAAAAACAAGTATACAAGAATAGTCATACCAGCTTTATTCATGATAGCCCCAAACTGGAAACAGGTGTCCATCAATAGAAGAATGAATAAACAAACTGGGATAATACCACATTCCAGGACTTCCCTGGTGGTGCAGTGGTAAAGAACCTGCCTGCCAATGCAGGGGACACGGGTTTGAGCCCTGGTCCAGGAAGATCCCACATGCCACGGAGCAACTAAGCCTGTGCGCCACAACTACTGAGCCTGCGCTCTAGAGCCCGCGAGCCACAACTACTGAAGCCCACGAGCCACAACTACTGAAGCCCGCGCCTAGAGTCCGTGCTCCACAACAAGAGAAGCCACTGCAATGAGAACCCCGTGCACCGCAACAAAGAGTAGCCCCCACACACAGCAACTAGAGAAAGCCCGCGCGCACCAACAAAGACCCAACGCCGCCAAAATTAAATAATAAATAAATAAATAAGTTTATCAAAAAAACCCACCGCATTCCGTTGAGTGAAAGAAGCCTTACACAAAAGAGTACAGTATACAGTATATTTCCATTTATACAAAGTTCTAAAGCTTTAGATATTGAGCACTTGAGACGTGACTAGTGTGAATTGAAATGTAATATAAGCATAAAATACACATGGGACTCCAAAGACTTAGTATGACTCCCCCCAAAATATCTCATGAATAACGCTTTCATACTGACTATAAATTTAAATAATACTTGCATTAAAATATATTATTAAAATTCATTGCTTCTTCTCTTTTTACCTGTTTGATGTGAACACTAGAAAAATTTTAATTACATATGTAATTTAAATGTTTTACAATATACTTCTGTTAGGCCATGATGATCTGAAACTTAGAAATAAAATAAAAGGGGAACCACATATAACAGACCCACTCAGGGATTATCTGATTCTCTGGGGGTAACAGGAATATGTCTTACTATTTATTATTGATTAGGGCCCAAACTCTATAAAGTTTAGATATTAACTTTACAAATGATAAGAAGATTGGTAAGTTGCAAATGCTGTTTGTCTGGTAAAGAGGCAAATGCTTTCTGATGGAATGGTTTCTGCCCAGTAAACAATAAAGCCCCAGAAATTAAGGTTTTATCACCCTGTAAGACCAGAATTCATTTTGAATCTCAGTTTTCAATCTTATTTCAGCATTCTTGCTTTCGATGACTAAATATACTTCATCTCATCTACAAGCTTTTGAATTAACTGTACTATCTTGCTGGTTCCCTATATTCTGAGCACTTACTATATGCCAGGCACTGTACTTGACTTACATTAACAAGTTCAAGTCTCCCAAGAGTCCTAAAGGCAGGAACTATTATCCCCATTTAAGAGATAAGGAAACCGGGACTTCGAAAGAATTTCCCAGCTCAGTTTCACTCAGAATAAAACAAGGTATAGAGTAGTTACACAGCTGAGATTTAAACATGTCTGACACAAGTCTGGCCTCTCAATCTCTATTCTACACTGTGTCTTTGTTATGAGGGAAACTGTGCCCCCCTCAAAAGAGGTATGTTGAAGTCCCAACCCCCCAGGACCTATGAATGTGACCTTATTTGGCAATAAGGTCTTGGCAGATTTTATCAAGTTAAGATGACTAACATCTAATATGACCTCAGAAAAAGAGGGAAATTTGGACACAGACAGGGAGAGCTCCCATGTGAAGAAGGAGGCGGAGACTGGAGATTGAAGAAGATGCCAAGGAACGCCTGGGGCTACCAGAAGCTGGAAGCGGCAAGACAGGGTTCATCCCTAGAGGCCTTGAAGGGAGTATGGCCCTACCAACACCTTGATTTTGGACTTCCGGCCTCCCAAACGATAAGTCAATAAATTTCTGACGTCTTAAGCCACCCAGTTTGTGATACTTTGCTACCGCAGCCCGAGGAAACTAACATAGTCTCTGAAATGGACAACATTAGGCGGCTACATGGATGTGGAGGTGAGAGGGGTACCACCAGCAATATGGGACCCACACCTGGAAGGCATCTTTCCTCTGTCCCTCATCTGTGCTCGCAAAATGCCCTACCCCAACTCACAGGGCGCCGTGTCAGGACAGACTGTGTCGGGGCCTTCACAACACACCGGGGGCTTTCAGAGGTAAAAGGCTTTCTAATGGGCAGAAGGGATTACTGGGTGTCCTGTCTAGCACACCCTTCTGGGTTAGCTCTACCTTTCACTGTCTTAAACTATGATAGTAATACTAAACCGATGGTAAACTGAGAGCAATGCAAAAGATTCCTGCCTGGTGGAATACAGCTGATTATTTCCCTGTGGTTATTGACCGGTTCAACATCCACTCATAAATTTATTTCAGCATTCCCGATCTCCTACCTGTGTGTGTTCTTGGAATTCTCCTTTGAACTGGCTGTAACATTGTATGGGTCCCCTCATTCATAAATGAGTGAAATGAAATCTTTGACACGTGTTCATCTTGTATCTGTATAAGAGCTGATTTTCCTTTCCAAAAAATATCATCCTTCCTCACCTGCTTCCCCACTTTGGCACTTCCTCCAAAGATGAGAAAACACCCGCACGGAGTGACAGGTGATAAAAGGAGGATTTCCAGCCTCCACACCCTCAGAAACCCCGGAGTCCTCTGACTTACGCCACCAAGATGGCAAAAAACAGACTCGGAGTTACCTCTAAAGAGTGTTAACACGCTGGTTAGCAGGTCCTGCTTGTCAAAGCAAAAACTGCACGGGACAAGTTGGACAGGCAAGAAGTCTTCATTCAAAGTATTCCAAAAAGAGACAGAGGCCAGAACTCAGTCTGAACTCAACGCAGCTGAAACACAAGGCAATTGGGTTTTTAAGAACTGGGGTGGGGGGCTTCCCTGGTGGCGCAATGGTTAAGAGTTCGCCTGCCAATACAGGGGACACAGGTTTGAGCCCTGGTCTGGGAGGATCCCATATAATGCGGAGCAGCTAAGCCCATGCGCCACGGCTGCTGAGCCTGCGCTCTGGAGCCTGTGAGCCACAGCTGCTGAGCCTGCGTGCCACAGCTACTGATGCCCGTGCACCTACAGCCCGTGCTCCGCAGCAAGAGAAGCCACCATAATGAGGAGCCCGCACACCGCAATGAAGAGGAGCCCCCGCTCACCACAACGAGAAAGCCCATGCACAGCAACAAAGACCCAACGCAGCCAAAAATAAATAAATTAAATAAATAAATAAAGAACGAACTGGGGTGGGGGTTGAGGGGGTAGTAGGTCATGTTTGCGAACTGGCTTCACCTGAAGGAAAAGGAAACTTTCCTGCATCTTCTGGACAAGGGGGGTAGTTTCACAACTTGGAGAAAGGTCCCCATTGAAGTCAGGCTTCCAGGGAAACCGGGAGATAGAGGTGCTCTCTCCTTTGATGTTTGTATTTCAAAGAGATAGCTCCCAGGTCCTTGTGAAATACATTTCCTGGGTTGTAAAACTGGCAAGAGGCTTTTAAACAGATTTATATACATCTCAAAAGAGCAGAGAAAGAATTTACAATGACAAGTTTTCTAAAGTAAATGCTCTTAAGAAACAGGAGGTCCAGGGCATCTGTGGTTAGGTCATCTGGATTCTGTAAGGGACCAGGGTGAGAGGGAGGACAGTGCTTTAGAGGCAGGAACAAGTCTATCTAAAGTTTAGTTAAGCTGAGGGGAAAGTTACAGCCCTCTTGTTCATGCTCTACAAGGCCGGTCTGCCTGGGTTCCAATTTGGACTCCGTTGCTTATTAGCTGGGTGACCTGAGGCAAGTTACTCAACCTCTCTGGGCCTGGTTTTGTCATCTTTATAAAAAGCAGATGATTAATACTTAACTCATAGGATGGTGTGTGTAGATTAAATATGTTAATTCAAGTACAGCATTTAAACCAGTATCTGGCACATAATAAATTTATACTTGCTGTGGGTTAAATTACTTTACCATTCTGAGCCTGCATTTTCCCAATCATCCCATCTGAGAATTTAAATGGAAAATTAAGTGAAATGATGGGTGCAAATAACCTTAGCCCAAGCCGGTCATCTGGTAAGACTCTTTTAAATGATTAACATACCCATAACTATAGTTACTATTACTGACACTGATATTGTTTGTTGCTCAGGTTCTTATTCCCTATTTTGTTACTATAATCACTATTTACTGTTATTTTATTATTAACTCACACTACTCCCTACTATGAATGGTAATATCAGCAGTATTACCTTTTTTTTTTTTTTTTGGCCGTGCCACGTGGCTTCCAGGATTGTATTTCCTGGACCAGGGATCGAACCCAGGCCACAGCAGTGAAAGCGGGGAGTCCTAACCACTGGACCACCAGCCAATTCCCAGTATTACTATTATCTCACCATTCTGCACACCTGGTTCCCCTCCATCAAGCAGTCCCAAAGCCTGCCAGGGTCTTCCTAAGCCAGGCTTTTCCTCCCTGGGCGCCCAAGCTTTCATCTGATTGGAGGAGATGGTGGTGGGACTCAGGCCCCAAGTCCCCAAGAGGAAGCAAAAGTGGACAGCGGCACCCACAAGCCCTCTGGACAGGTGGGATGCCGGGGCCAAGCCACTGAATGATTCTTTTTTTTTTTTTAATCATTAAGCTTGGCTATTTTTTTATATACAATTTTTAAAGGTTACTTTCCATTTACAGTTACTAAAAAGTATTGGCTATATTCCCCGTGTTGTACAATGACTCTTAAGAAAGCAGATTGATGAGGGGCTTCCGTTGTGGCTCAGTGGTTAAGAACCCGCCTGCCAATGCAGGGGACATGGGTTCCAGCCCTGCTCTGGGAAGATGCCACATGCCGCGGAGCAACTAAGCCCGTGCGCCACAACGACTGAGCCTGCGCTCTAGAGCCTGTGAGCCACAACTACTGAGCCCACGTGCCACGACTACTCAAGCCCGCGCGCCTAGAGCCCATGCTCCGCAACAAGAGAAGCCACCGCAGTGTGAAGCTCGTGCACCACAGCGAAGAGTAGTCCCCGTCCGCCACAAGAGAAAGCCCGCGCGCAGCAACGAAGACCCAACACAGCCAAAAATAAATAAATACATTTATTTAAAAGAAAAAAAAAACGACGGCAAAGTTGGTGGGGCCTGAGGACCGTGTACGAACTTGTGAAACAAAGCTCCCCTCTGCTCCCAAACATTGCTAAGAGTACCATTCCCCCTCCACACTGCTCAATGGTCTCACCCGGTCTCCCCCTCACCAGTGGGATCACCCATAAGCACGGCTAAACCTCAGGAGGTGAAAAGTGTTCAAAACCAACGTCCCCCGGGGCTGCGACTCCGGATCTCAGTTTCTCCATTTCAGTCTTGGCATTCCCACCCTAGCTCAGCTTCAGGAGGTAGAAATATCTCAGGTAGGTTATACTGAGGTAGGTCAGCAATGAGGTAGAAATAACTCCTTTAAAACACTATACAAAGTAATTAAAGTTTTATTGAAGCCTTATGTGCCAGACATTGACCACACTGAGGCGTAAGGCACCGTCCCTGCCCTTGAGGAGCTCACAGTCTATAAAAGAAGGCAAAGAAGATGCCAAAAAATGATTCCCACAAAGATTCAGGGGCAGGAGGCAGAGCCCTCAGACCCCATCTCTCCTATTCCAGGTTGACTGTGAGAAAGCGAATATGAAGCTTATCACTGTCTCTCCCACCTTCCCTGGGACAGCTCTGACTTCCCTCTGACCTAGGCACCAGGAGAAGACCAGGGAGAGACAAAGATGAGGGGGATACAGTTGCTGCCCTCAAAAAGCTGGAACACCCTGGCAGGATATATACAATGGTAACTTTCTGTCCCAAAGCCGCAAACCAGTGCAGCAAAAGCTAGGGAGAACAGGGGCTGGGCCAGCCCAGTCCAGTGGTGGAAGAGGGAGTAATGGGAAGGGAGGGTACCCATGGTCAAGGAAGTAGGGCAAGAGGTAGAGAAGTTCATAGTAAAGTGACAGCAGCCACAGCCAACAGAAGAGCCACCCACCCCACTGAAGGAGCTGCAGAGTCTTTATTAGAGGCCCCATCTTTTATGGGGTACTGCCCAATATTTCTACGGTCTTGGTGGCCGTAGGTAGATTCCTCCACCTGGGAGGTCTCAGGTTCGACCTCTTTTGGAGAAGTCTGGTTGGCTGGGGCTGGGGTGGGTTTGGTGGTGAAAGTGGAGGACGGGGCTGGGGTGGGTTTGGTGGTGGAAGTGGAGGCCAGGGCTGGGGCAGAAGTACTGACAGAGTTGTTTGCAGCCAGAGTGGTGGACGGAGGAGGGGGCAGCAGGACAAGGGGCGGGAATCGAGAGGAGAAATAGGTCTTGTTGCGGAGGTCCGAGTTACAGCGAGACCCCTGGCAGCAGGAGCCGCTGAGCGTGAACCCTGGGCCTGTCGCCGAATCCCGGGTGCAGGACTCATCCTGGACGCAGCCCCGGACAGGCAAGGATACAGTCACATTAGCTGCAGGAGGGAGACACAGGTAGGTCCGTGGTTGGAGGGAGGGGGTAGGCACAGCCAGAATGAAACTTAGGGGCAAGACAAGAGCAAGAAGACCCAAAACAGGGGACAGAAGGACTCTGCATCCATTAAACCCAAAGTCTCAATTAGGGCCCCACTTTGAGAAACACTGTCCCACTGTCCCACTGTCTTGGCACACGGTGGACCACATTTCCCATAGTACTTTGAGAGGAAAAATGTGTAGAATGAACTACAAGTCCCACAATGCCTTGGAAGAAAGGTTTGAACTGGGATACAACACCTCTCACACGAGGAAAGAGCGGAAGACCATTGCCTCCCTCTCTCTCCCCCCACCCCTCACACCACCCCCACCAAAATTCAGTCTTAGAGTCAGAATTACATTTGCCATAATACACCTGGCAGAGGATGGAATTTGAAGAACACCTCCCATGGTTCCCTGAAGCAGAGGCCAGGAGGCTGAACTACATCTCTCCTAATACTTTGGGACAAGTGGGGACACTAACCCTTGAGTTTTAAGGAGTCAGAACTACACTACCCACGATGCCTGGGCAGAAGCTTGGAGGCTTAAATACATTTCCCATTGCACATCCTCCCATTCTGCACCTGGCAGGCCTCTATGAAAACTGTTATTTCCCCAGAAACTCTAGGACAAAAGCATTCCTATTCCCGTGCTATACTGGGAATAGGACTGCATTTCTCATGATGCTCTAGGACAAGCCACGAATGCGCTGAGGTGGGGGAACCCTTTGGGTAAAGGGCTACCTACCACCCATGAAGCCTCAGAAAGGCTACCACAACCTGTGAAGGCCCGGTGCTTCGAGCTCACTCACCTGCCGTCAAGGTGACGTTGCCGTCGAAACAGCCCTTGTACAAGTGGTCGCTGGCGTTGTAGCACCTCACGACGGGCGGCGCCGTACCCTGGCACTCCTTGCGGCTCAGCCCCACGCAGCTGTAGCACTCGACCCCATTAGGCTCGTAGTCACTCTCATTGCCTGCGAGGGGGGCGGGGAGGAAGGAAGGGGTCGAGAGAGTTCAGGAAGCACAGCCCTGCTCCGCGTCCCTCCAGCCCACGTCTCCGCCCCTCGACGGACACTCAGCTCAGCCTATAATCCCGCCCCAGGGCGTGGCCCCGCCCCCAGCCCCTACGGAGTTCTCCCGCCTTCCCCTTGTGACCGCCCCTAGCCGCTCAGCCCAGACATGGCTCCGTCCCTGGGCCTGCGGCCCTGCCCCCACCGACCTGCGGGGATGAGTGCTCGCGAGGTGAGGTTGAGCTTCGCGTTGCAGCGGTCCTGGGAGCATTGATGCAGCTGGACGAAAGCCAGAATCCCGTAGAGGTCCAGTCCGCGATCATTCTTGCCGGGGAGTCCCGAACCGCAGCCCCGCACTGCCACCGAGAATTGCCCGTGGACTGCGGAGAGGGGAGGGGGCGGGGTCAGAGGGACGGGGCCTGGAATAGACCGGCACCAGAGGATAGGCCAGGGTGGGAGGGCAAGGGCCTCAGAAAGAGCCGATCCGAGGGGAAAGAACAACAGACCGAGGGGCGGAACCTGAAAGAGAGGAGTCTGAGGGGACAGACAGGCTGATAGACACTGGACACAATCGACGCGGGAGGGCCAAGAGTGGAGCTAAGACGGGGCACGACCATAGGGAGTCGGAACCGCAGAAAGCAGCATCAGAAGGAGCTGAGACCGACAAAAAAGGCACAGGATCAGAGACGGATGGGGCCTCCTAGGAGCTGTGGCCGCAGACAGGGGCGGGTCAGAGGGGCGGAGCCTCAGCCTAGGGATTTCAGGAGAAGACCTCTAGAGGAATCTCCGTCACCAAGGGCCCCATTGGATGGGGGAGGCTGGGGTGGAGAGGATTCTGGCAGGGACAGAAGTGGGTGGGGAGATCTCAGTGGTCCAGGGGAAATGGATAGGGTGTGCCCTTAAAGGAGACGAGGTCCCAGAGCTGGGTTCTCCCAGTTCACGCCACCCACGCGCAACTCTCCGTCCTCATCCCTCTAAGCCCTAATGGCGTGGTTGTGTCGAAGGGCCCACGCCAGGCTGAAAGGGAAGGATGGGGCTGCGTTCAAGGGGGTGTGGCCAAGTTCAGAGGGAGGGGCGGGACCATAAGGAGGAGGGGCCCAGATGGAGGAGCGTAAAGGAGTACGCAAGGACCCGGAGGCCCCACTCACTGGACTCCACCGCCCCTACGACCTCTGTGCAGACGTCCATGCCTGGCGCGCACTTCACCGTCTTAGTCTTCTGCGGAGAGCATCCGTCATCGGCTTTCTGCACGCAGCTGTAACACTCCAGGGCCTGCGCTCCTGGGGGAACAGAGGCAGGTAGAATGTCCTATGCCTGCAGTGGGAGCATCTTTCCCACAGCCCTTTATGCCCAAGGTGGGGGATCCCTGCCATAGACGGGGGTGGGGGGACTTCTTCCTACAGTTCTCCACTCAGGATGGGAGAATTTTACCCACATTCAAGTCAGCTCGGTGAGGGATCCCTTCCCACAGCCCCCCGTCTGCTTAGGATGGAAGAAATTTTCCCACAGTCCCCTCTGCCCAGGGTAGGGAACCTTCCCGCATCCCACCCCCTCCCCCGACCCCTCTGCCCGGGATGGGAGATCCTTCCCACAAGCCCGCTCTGTATGGGGTGGGGGAACCCTCCCTAGAGCTCCCACTCTATCCCCTCCGCCCCCTTCCGGCAGTAGACTCACCTTCTAGAAGCAGCAGCGGAGGCAGCAGCAGCAGCCAGCCCGTTGTCCAGATCGCTACCCGGGAGCCTGCTTTCCTGGCGGGGTCCATGGTTCCGTCCTGCTCTCTCGGCTTCCACCCTAGTTGTGCCGCCTCCCAACCCGGGTCCTCTTACGTGAGCCCAGGATGAGTAACTTCGCCCCAGGCAACCCTGGCCTTGCGCAACCGGGCCAAATCAGCCTCAGCTGTGGGGCGCAACACCCGCCCCTGGATGCGTCACCCACCACTGCCAAGGAGTGAAAGGGCGGGAGTCAAGGTTCCCTGGCAGTTCCCAGGAGAAAGTCTGTGTGTTTGTGGCGGTGGGGAGAGGATATAAGGCTCACACAGAGGGTCTACTCAACATTCAACACTCAGTAAATGTTGAATGAGTGCAGGCTTTGGGCCGGGTGATGCTGGAGACTAAACAACCAGCGCTGGTCTTCACAGAGCTCACAGTCTGATGGGGGAGACAGATATTAATCAAAGAATCATACAAATTGTTATTTACAGCGAGGACAACGAAGGAAGAAGTGTAGGGAGCTACAAGGAGGTGTGGCGTCTACAAGTGGGGGCTGGTCAATGAAGCGTCCCTGAGGATGTAAATCATCCAGGTGCCTTACGATCTTAAAGACCTGGAGGTTTAGCCAGTGAAGCAGGTCGGGATGGGGTCAGAGCACATTGCAAAGCAGAGGGGTCAGCACGTGCAAAGACCTCGGCTGGAAGCAGCATGGACCCTTCGAACACAGAGAGGAGAGCAGTGTACCTGAAGCTCCTGTACCTGGAGCTCAGGAGTGAGGGGGAAACTGAGGCAAAAGAGGCCATTCCAGGCCCTGAGGAGGGGTTTGAATTAATTCTGAGAAAGATGGAGAATGTTTCACGGGGTCTACAATCAGATTTGCTTTTTAAACTATCAATCTGGCAAACGATGCAAAAACTTATCAAGAAATGAATTCACTAATCCCAGGGAATTATGCAGCAATGAAAACGGGCCAACTACTGGCCTGGGTGCCAACGTGAGTCTCAAAAACTTTATGTTGGCAGTTCCCTGACAGTCCAGTGGTTAGGACTTTGCCTTGCAATGCAGGGGGTTCAGGTTCAATCCCTGGTTGGGGAGCTAAGATCCCACATGCCTCGCGGCTAAAAAACAAACAAACAAACAAAAAAACTGAAACATAAAACAGAAGCAATACTGTCACAAATTCAATAAAGACTTTAAAAATGGTCCACATCAAACAAAAATCTTAAAAAACCCTCAACTTTATGTTGAGCTCAAGAAGCCTTAAACAAGTAGAAGATACCATGTGACTCCATTTCTATGAAGTTCTAGAACAGGCAAAGCTAATCAGTGGTGATAGAAATCAAAATAGGGGTTACTTTGGGGAGGGCATTGCCCCAAAGGAGTAATAGTAAGGAACCCCTACTATCTTCATCTGGGTGGTAGTTACACATGTAACTACAAACATGTTAAGAATCGACAAGCTGTACGCTGTACATTTTCCATGTATGCACTTCACTGAATGTACACTATTCTTACCAAAAGAAAAGGGTCGGGGAGGAGTGCCATTGTGGCCTCAGTAAAAAAGGAAAAGAGTAGAAGGGGCAAGAGAAGGCCAGGAGTCCGGGGGCGGGGAGCAGGGCAGCCTCCCAGGTAAGAGAACAAGAGCCTCTCTCTGATGGCTGGGAGTTGGCTGGCGGCTCACAGCGATGTCTGGGTGCTCTGCTACACCCCTGCACCAACACATATGGGGCCACACTGTGACCGCGATGGAGTGAGACACAATCAGGACCACTGCCTTCTATGTCTGAACACAGGAACAAACAAGAACACTGTGCAAACCACAGAATGACTAAACATCCACATATATAAGTGATTGCTTGTATTGGGTTGGCCAAAAGGTTCGTTTGGGTTTTCTGTAAGAGGTTACAAAAATCCGAATGAACTTTTTGGCTAACCCAATGTTATGTATTATTTATATTATATTATTATTTAAACTACAGCTTTAGCCTTGCTTTGTTTCTCCTGACTCACAGATAAGATTTACCTATGGCAGGAAAAATAGCGGCTGTGTTCATAAAGGTTTTATCTGTTCTCTGGACCCCACGGGGCACCCCCATCGCCAATAATGACTAGCACCTCAGTCACCTAGGTTGGGTTGCTTGTCATCATGCTGAAGCTCAGAGAGAGAAAGTGAGTGGCTGTGAAGTCATTCAACACTTCCCCCTACCTCCCTGCCTCCCAGCCTTGGAATCCCAGCCTCACTTATGGTTTGCTGTGTGACCCACTTAAGTGTCTTCACCTCTCTGAGCCTCTGAGGTGTCTGTTTTATAATAAAGGGAGGAGAGTCTTTCATGGTGGAGTGAGGCAGTGGACAAAGTATTAAGTCTGGAGTCAGACAGACTGAAATTTTACTCCTGCCTCTGCCATCCTCTTGCTGTGTGACCTCAAGCAACTCCATCTCCCTCTCTGAACTTCAGCTGCCTCCTTTGCCAAACAGGTCTGAAACCCCCTGTCTCCAGAGGGATGGAGTGAGGCAGGGCTACAATTCTATTATTACTGTGCATTCAGGAGCAGGAGGCCCTTCAGGTCCCAGCCGTGTGGGAGAGTTTCAGGGAGGAACCCCAACTGGCCAGACCAGAAGATCTGGTGTCTTGGGAGGGAGTGGGACCCAGGGTGGAGAGTCTCCTCTTGCTCAGGCCTGCCGAATCCCAGGTGCTGACACCAACCGCCCCCCCCCCCCCCAAACCTGGCCCAGGACCAGAGAGCAGAGGGAGGTTTAAATACCGGACCTCTACTTAAACCTACTCTGTGACTCTCCCCAGCTCCCTCCACAGGGGTCACTGCAAAGAGGTTTAGAATTGGTTCCCCAGAGAGATGGACAGAGGAGTCAGTGTGGAGGCACCGGGTCCCCAGCCCTGGAGTTCATGCCAGGGCCTTAGACAAGCCTGGGGCCATTTCCACTATGGGTTTCGTGTCCCCCTGGGGAAGGGCAGGCTCTGAGCCCAGTGATGTTCCCAGCCTGCCTCAGACCCACTCCTTCTGGGATGTGCTGTCTGGGATGTATCAGAGAAGGGGTGGGGTCAGGGCCCGGGCTGGCTACATAATTTGCGGGGCTCAGTGCAAAATGAAAATATGGAGACCTGGTTCAAAAGGCAGGAAGGAGTGTCATGAAATGTACTAAAGTAGAAATGCTCTTTTCCTTTCTTCCTGCATCTCTCTTGACCCCATACGGTGTTTAATGTCATCTTCCCTCAGGCACAGGGATACTGGTGGGGCGAGCACAGACCCTTACAGGTGTCTAGAGACCCTGCCCCACAACTCAAGCAAACTGGTTGCTGTGTTCCCCTTCCACCAGCCGCCCGCCACCGTGCCCCACCTGAGATGCCAAGAGGCACAAGTGCCTGGATTTCCCGTGAGCACTCAGGCCCCTGTCGGGGCTGGAGGATGGCAGAAGTCACAGGGCAGAGGCAGGGAGGGGAAGGCAGACAGAACCTATTCCGGGGAGGTGGGAGATGGCAGTTGTGGGACCTCCTTAGAGCTGAGGCTCCAGTCCCCCCAGCTCAAGCTCCACACCCTTCAGACTTCACTTACAAAACACAAATTCAAATACAAAATTAAGAATTTCTGGATGGCAATCACAGATGATTAAAGCCAAGAGGGCTCTTCTGAACATGGGACCTGTCAACTGCACTAGTCACATGCCCGTGAAGCTGGCCCCAGTAAGGGCACAGTTTGCAGAGGGGCTGAGGGATGAAATGATCCAAGAATCCAGATGCCTCACACCTGGAGGTAGAGGCCAAGGAACACCTCGGGTCCCCAAGGGCCTGGGGGTTAGAGTGTTTGCATTCCGGGGTTTCAGGAGCACATCTGGATCCTTAAGGAATCCTGGGATGGGACACCCAGGTCCTGAAGAGATGGGAACCAGAGGGACTGGATGCCTAGTTCCAGCGAGGTTTAAGGGAGGAAATGAACTGTACCACACAGTGACAGCCTAGAGTGGTCAGGGAGTGGTCCTGTAGTTGGGGAGCTCAGGGGACTGTGGAAGCCCACCAGGGATCAGGGAGAGCTTCCTGAAGGAGGGGACACCTTAGGTGAGATGTAAATGATGGAAAGTTCTATGCCTGTCGTTCACCATCGCCCCATCCTCAGCGTCTTATCAATTTATTCCCTCAACACCTAGTTTGCCTACAGGCCATTTGCTGTGTGCCAAGGACTCAGTAGTGATGGAAATAGCCCAACCCCTGCCTCCTGGGGCTCCCGCCCAGCACGGGAAACACACCCATCAAACGAACGGATGACCCAGAGTAGTCAAAGCTGTGATGGGGAAGGAGCAGGCAGAGTGATCGGGGCTGGGATGGGAAGCCCAGAGGGAGCATCTGACTCAGCCGGGAGAATCAGGGAAGGCTTCCTGGAGAAGGAAACATCTGAGCTATGACCTAAATGATGAGTAGGGTGGAGTGGGGAAAGGTGTCTTAGCAAAGGGAACGTTACATAAAGACCCACAGGTGAAAGGATAGCTTTTTTTTTTTTTTCTCTCCACTTTCATGGGATGAAATGTGCCCTCTGGTGCTGGGGACACAGCCATGACCAGGACAGCCCTGGCTCTGCCCTCAGGGAGCTCCCAGTCCGTCAGGACATAGATCCATCACCAGTGATGACGCACGATGTTCAGGAATGGGACAGGAGGGCTCAAAGGGGGGGTACTTGATCCAGCTGAGGGAGTCAGGAAGGGCTTCCTGAAGGAGGGGACATCCCAATTAAGACGCGAAGAATAAGAAGCTAGGTGGTTAAGGGAAGGGCAGAGGGAATAACATATGTCACGGCTTGGAGGGCAGGAGCCTAGGAGTTCCTAGAAACTGCCAATAGCTCAGTCACGTCCAAAAGGGTGGAAGCAGGCGGGCCCACAAACTGAAAAAACAAAATTGCCACAAGACTAAGGACGCATGCCTCCCCAAACCCCCGCCCCTCCCAGCCATGACCTTGGGGTTGAAGGTCTCCATTCCTAAAGGGTAGAACAGCTAAAGGATGCATGGTCTCCGAGGTACCCGTAACTCAGATGTCCTGCCTAGGGGTCGAGGGGCCCCGTACGCCTGTGCTGGGAACCTCAGCAGTAACCACTGTTTTTCCTCCAAGTTTAATTCAGTATCACAGGAGCACCAATAAATAGTTCCTTCCCGTCCCCGCAATCTTCCTCCCACCCAGGGCAGAGCGTCAGCGGCTGGCTTCCGGTCTGGGAAGACACCTGCAGCCCAGAACTGCGCAGCTCAGACCTGCCGAACCGCCTAGCCCACAAAATTCCCGGGAGAGTTCCAAAGGGTCTGGCCCAGGATTTCCAGCAGTGGGCGTGGCTTCGAGGCAGCGCGTGCGGGGCAGAGCCTCGCTGGGATGTCTTCCTGAGAGGGTATGTTCACTCAGGGGGCGTGGTTCTCGTCCGCCGCTGTCACGATGACGTCCATCCAGATGCGCATGGCTTCTGGGCTTGGCGCCGCCATGTAGAAAAGGCGTTCGTAGGTTTTGATACAGAACGTTAGGCGAGGGTTCGGGCTCTGGAATAAGAAGCGGAGTGGAGATGGTTATGAGTCCACCCTAGTTGGAATCCCAGCCTTGCTATTTATAGGCTTTGTGGGGTTGGGCAAGTTATTTAGACTCCCTGAACGTTTCCCCATCTGTCTTCCTAAATGATGCTACCTACTTCGTTGGGTTATGAGGATTAAATAAATTAACACAGGAAGGCGCTTAGAATTATGGGAGCAAGAGGAATTCAAAAAGAGGATGGGGGCTTCCCTGGTGGCGCAGTGGTTGAGAGTCCGCCTGCCGATGCAGGGGACACGAGTTCGTGCCCCGGTCCAGGAAGATCCTACATGCCGCGGAGCGGCTGGGCCCATTAGCCACGGTCGCTGAGCCTGCGCGTCCGGAGCCTGTGCTCCACAACGGGAGAGGCCACAACAGTGAGAGGCCCGCGTACCGAAAAAAGAAAAGAAAAGAAAAAAAAAAGAGGACGGACCCATGTCCCAATCCCCCAGCCTACCTTCTCCTATATTAGAAATAAATACAGACATTCAAATTTCCCCTCCCCCCGAAATCTAGGTCCCCCTGGTTTGTAACTGGGAAAAACCTAGTGTCTACAACCTATTTATTGAGTACCTACTTGCCAACCCTGAATTAGGTAAATCCTTTACGTCCATTATCTGTTTCTAACCTTCTCAACTCTGAAGAAATGGGCTAAAGAGTGCCGATTCTGCAGGTGAGAAAACTAAGGCTGGAAAATGGAAGTCACTTTCCCAATGTCCCACAGCTCAGATTCCAGCCTAAGCTCTAAAAAGCCACAGTTGCTCTCCAGAGCTTTCTAAACATTGTATCAGTTTCTGGCACTGCACTTTTAGTTTTTATTCATTTTTATTTTTTTGCATTTTTATTTTTATAAAAGTTCCAATTCCTGCGTTCTCTGGGGAAAAATAAATATGATAAGACACCATGGGGCCCATCACCATTTGGCAATGATGGGCAGATGCTAACGAATGATCGTCTCCTTTAGATGCTCCCAGGCTGCCTCAGTCCTCACCCTGCCCAATTCAGACATTTATTCTCAACTTGGCATCTGCGTTTGCCAAATTTCTGCTCTAAAACTTTTGTTCCAAGAAAAATATCAGTGGGCTGAGAGCCAAAGACTAAGCTCTTAATTTTTGGTCCCTGCAGTGAAATGATCTGTTGGTTTCCTGTGCTGGATGGAGTACCACTGGATGGAGTAGGGGCTGTGGGTGGCCTTTCCCAGAGATAAGATCAGGCTTGACAGCCGGGGCTCCAACCAGGAGGGCAGAGCAGCAGCAAGCAGGGGCTTCACCTTGAAGGCACAGCGTAAGTGGTCGTAGTAGACTTCCTCAATGGCCTGGAAGTAGATGACGCCTTTGAGCTTGGTCTGTTCTTTGTCTGATGGAGGGAGGTGAGGGAGAAACAGAGCCAGTGAGAGGTGTGTATGGTGGGGGGAGCAGGGGAGTCACTGGGCCCAAGTCCCGAGACTGGGGTTGGGGTGAGGAACATGGTGGCAGAGTCTGTAGGTCCCTAAAGTACTGTGGTTGGGAGGTGAGTGCATGTTGACGGGAGACTAGGAGGGAGACTGGTGTGGTGACTGGACAAGACCAGAGAATGAGGTCTGGGGAGTTGGAATCCTAGGTCCCCTAGTGCCTTGGCCCCTGAGAAGGGCAGTGACTCAAGGAGAGATTCAGCATCATTGATTCTCCTAGAGAGGAAGGAGGAGGGGCCTGGAACCCTAGATTTGTGGGCTGGGCACTGACTGTGCTCCTCTAGGGTACCTTAGGAAAATGGGGTCTGGGGAGCCAGCGTGGTACAAAACTGTTACGCACGTTACGGAGGAGGGCTGGATCACTAAAGGGGAAAGGGGCTGGGGATCCAGACTCGTGGGCCTAAGAGAGAAGGGGGCTGAGGGTGGGACTCCTAGGTTTCTGGGGTGAAAGTCTGTTGTGGTTTCTTCCAGGGTCCTGGGGGCCCGGGTCCCAAGGCAGCCAGGGTGGGCTCACCTGTGTAGTAGGCCAGGCGGCGGGCCTGGCGGTCAAAGCAGAACCACCGCTTCCTCCAGGTCTTGATGCGGCCTCCCATCTTCACCAGGGGTCCGCGGCAGTAGCCCCCAGACACCCATATGTGCGGGCAGCTTTCCGGGTTGTGGCCCCAGCGTTCCAGGTGTTGCCGGAGATCCAAGACCCGAGGGTCAGGAGGGCGGGACGGGGCTGTGGGCGGGGCCTGGGAAAGCAAGAGAAGGGGGCAGTGACTTCATGGGGTGGGGGGGGCAGGTCCTGCAGCCTGGACGCCCCCCGAGGGGTGCTGGTCAGAGTAGCTCAAGTATGAGGCCCGGCACAGCCTTTCATACAATGACGATCGAGATGATATCTCCAACAGCTAAAGTGGTTGGCTGACACTCTGCCCAGGGCTTTACCAGCACCCATTCCTTGACTCCCCGCGGCCACCCTCGGGTCAGGGCTACGATGAGGCCCATTTTCAGATAAGTCCACTGAAGGACAGAGAGAGAAAATAATCCACCCGAGGCCACACAGAGCTTCTAAGTGGCAGAGCTGGGTGGCAAACTCAGGGCTTCCTGACGCTAGCGCTTACCCTGAAACACCGGAGATGTGTTAGAGAAGTGATGGACCCTGGTGGGACCCTCATCTACTGTCTCTGTAAAACAGGGACCAGATAGTGATCAATAAATGAGAGCACTGTTTCCATTATTATTATTACCTGTGCTAACAGAACACTTTATAGGTATAATCTCTGTGTCCCCTCAAACTCTCTTCAAGGGGTAAGTACATCATTGTCCCCATTTTACAGATGTGGAAACCAAGACTCCGAGAGGTTAAGTCACTAGGCCCAAGTCACACAGCCAGAGCTGACGAGCCAGGACTCCCCAGGCAGAGTGTCATCTCAGGAGGCCATAAAGGGGAGAAGAATGAAGGTGATCAAAGTGTCTACTGTTACAAGGCCCAGCCTGATCATACCTATTCTTCCCAAATGATCCCTGCAAAGAATGGTATGATCCCCGTGGTCACACTGAGGCCTCAGACTTCAGCATGCAAGGGGACCCCCTAGGGATTTTGTTAAAATGCAGACTGGGATTCAGTCATTCCGGGGTGGGGGTCTGGGGTGAGGGTGAGGTTCTGCACGTCTAACAAGCTCCCAGGGAAAAGGGACGCCGATGCTGCTGGTCCGTGGACCACACTCTGAGTATCAAGGGCTGAAAACACTGAGGCAAGGCCAAAGCAAGAATGGACGAGAAACAGAGGTGAGACTCATTGGATGGAGACAGGGGAGAATGAGGAGGAGGGGAAATGGGGAGGAGCCGGGGAATGCACAGGAGGGCAAGGGGTGCTTAAAAGGGAACCCACCAGGGCTACCCTGGTGGCGCAGTGGTTGAGAGTCCGCCTGCCGATGCGGGGGACGCGGGTTCGTGCCCCGGTCCGAGAGGATCCCACGTGCCGCGGAGCGGCTGGGCCCGTGAGCTGTGGCCGCTGAGGCTGCGCGTCCGGAGCCTGTGCTCCGCAACGGGAGAGGCCACAGCAGTGAGAGGCCCGCGTACGGCAAAAAAAAAAAAAAGGGCACCCACTGGGTCATCTCACCAAATCCACACGGTAACACTACTACTGATCACCATGTATGGAGGGTCCCACTCTGTGGCCGGCACTGTGCCAAGTGATCATCTTGTTGCCTCTGCAAAACAACCCATTATTGCCCCCATTTGACAGACGAGGAAACTGAGGCTTCTAGAGAGGAAGTGACTCACCAAGGTCACCCACGTAGGATGTGGGTAGGATGTGGTGGAGCCGGGCCCCAATCCAGGACAGCAGGGATGGGCTTGGGGCTGTCAGCTCCCCCACTGCCCACCTGTGTCACCTCCATGGAACGCCTGCCCCTCTCGGAGCCTCAGTTTCCCTACACTGAAACTACACTGAAACTCGGCGGTTATCACAGCACCCTCCACATGGGGCTGTTTCACGGATGAGCTCGCTGCTGTCAGGCTCCCTGACCTGGTGATTCCACTTCCAGGTGCGAATCCTGGAGACACACTTGCTCATGGGCACAAGAGCCGTTTAATAAATGATGATGCTACACAGCAGGAGTGCTTCATTTTTAATGAGGTAGAGCTTATGCCTGAAACCAGAGGGCCCCACTGCCCTTCCCAATTTATTTTATTCCTGAACTCTTATCAGCACCTGACGTGCTACTTATTTTACTTACTGACGCTGCTTTTTGTCTCTCTCCCCTGCTAAACGCCAGCTTCTCCAAGGGCAGGGATTGTCACTTTGGTCACTGCTATATAACCCAGGGCCTACCACGCAGTAGGCCCTCTGTAAATACTGGGTTGAAATGAATAAGAAAATGCCAAATGGTTGAGAGAACCAAAAGCAGTTGGGAATGATGTGCTCGATTACAAGGAAAATAAATTCACCAAATATGGTTTGATCAGTGTATGTAGGAAAGTATTAAAAAAAAAGATTTGAACGCTTCTCTACGATAGAAAACACCTGCACTTCCGGGGGTAAGCTGAGGGGAACTTCACTTTCCCCAATTCTGAAGTGTCTGTTATAACAAAAAGTATTCATGTTCTTAGTGTAGGTAGAAATAAAATTTTAATAAGGAGCTGTCTGCTAAATCCAGAGTGTGAGAAATTCTACAGGATAAGTGACTTTTCCCACAAATTAATGGCATTTTTTAAAGCAGGGAGGGAGGACTCTACCTCAGGGTTTTAAAAGACATTTTAACTAAATGCAGTGTGCGTGCTTTGTCTGGGTCCAGATTCAAATAACCAACTATAAAAAGACATTTTGGAGACAATTAGGGAATGTGAATACGGATCATGTATCAGAAAGTTGCAGAATTATTAATAATCTCATAAACTATGACAGTGGAATTTTTGTTATGTTAAAAAAAACCTTATCTATTGGAGATACATAATGAGATATGGATGAAATGTCTGGGATTTGCTTGAAAATACTCCACTGCAGAGTGGGAATTAGGTGAGGATTCAGTACAACAAAGTTGGTAAGTAAAACAAGATTCAATATTGATGATCACTAGGGCTGCATGGTGGGTGGGTACATGGAGGTTTATTATCTGTGAATACGCTTGAATATTTCTATAATCAGAAGTTTTTTAAAAGAATCAAATAAATAAAACAAAAATTCAAATAATATTTAAAAGCCCCAGCTCATGGTTACCCTCATTCTGCAAAAGCTGCTGACTCTGACACCGGCGCCCACTTACAGAAGAGGGAACCCAGGCACAGAGAACGGGGCATGTCACCCGAGGACACGCCACGAATACAGACGACCCTGATGGCAACAGGAACTAGGCCTTTCGAGTTCCCCTTCCACTTGCCAAGCCCAGGATACTTTCCTGTCCCGTTGGAGGAGACTGACAGGGTGAGATAAGACAGGGCAGAGGCCAGGGTGGCAAGACAGACCAGGGCAGTAGTGGTGGGGGAGGGTTAGGGGCGGGACTGACCATGATAGCAGGTACAGGGGGGTCTGAGGCACCTTCCGTGCTCCTTCTTGTCCCTTCCTGTGAGTGCAGAAAGAAAACATCAATGAGAATGCTAACCAATAATAAGTGGGAAAAACGTACTGGGTTCCTGGGTCCTGAGGGAGGAGGGGTCAGGGGCCTGGACTCCTGGGTCTGAGGGAGGAGGGGCTGGGGGCCTGGATCCTGGGTCTGAGGGACGAGGGGTCAGGGGCCTGGACTCCTGGGTCTGAGCGGGGAGGGGCCGGGGGTCTGGATCCTGGGGCTGAGGGAGGAGGCAGGGGCTGCCGTCTCACCCTGGCCTGGAGCAGCCGCTCCCTCTCTGCCACAGCCCGCTGCAGGAGGTGTTCCATACGGGCAATGTCCAGGTGGAGGGCCCCACAACTGGGAGCAGAGAACAGAGACGCGCAGGTTACAGCAGCCCGACTTCTTCCCCCCATCTCCCCACCTTCTCCCTGATGTCTCACCTATTTCTGGGGCCACAGTTCAGCAGCTGATAGAGGGGGTGTCTCCCGGAGTCTCTGGCTGAGGGCGGGAGGGCCGAGGCCTCCAGGGCTCCTGCGGGGAGAAGGGCTGGGGGGCTGGGATGCTCCCGTGTCTGATCCCCTCCACCTCTCCCCCAACAGAGGCAACCAGGTTCCTCCATCCCGTGCTGCAGCGGGGTGGGGGTGGGGTTAATGGGGGAAGAGCCTACGCAGGGGAGGGGTACGTACTCACCAGTACAATAGAAGGACAGAGGCCGGGGGGATCCCCTCTGGCTCACTCTCTCTCCCCTCTTCCGGGGCAGGCTTCCAGTCCTCTGGAGGCCAATGGAGCCCTGAAAACACACAACGCCCACGCACACAGGAAAAGATGCTCAGGCTCCACCATGAAGTCGGAGAACCGCCAAGTAAAACCACCATCTCACTGGCACAGATCAAAAAGCCACTGTAAACGTGATGCTGAGTGAAAGCAGCCAGTTACAAAGGACCACACAGTGTAACGTCCAGAATGGGCAGACCCAGGGAGACAGGAAGTGGGTTAGCGGTTTCCGGGGCCTGGGAGGAGAGGGGAATCGAGGGGTGATGGCTAAAGGGTATGAGGTTTCTTTAGGGATAATGACTATGTTCTAAAATTGATCGTGGTGATGGCTGCACAACGTGGTGGCTAAAACCCCCTGAATTGTACGCTTTAAACGGGTGAATTGTGAACTATATACCTTGATAAAACTGTTGAAGAAAACCCCAAAAGCCCGCGGTGTTGATGGGAGTGTGCGAAACCCAGGTGTGCTCCCACAATGCTGGGGGCCGTTTTATTGCAACAACCGTTATGGAGGCCAGTTTGGCTCCTTTTTTAAAGTCAATGAAAAAAAAAAAAAGAAAAGGAAAAGAAAAATAAACAAAAACAGAAAAGAAAATCAAAATGACAAATGCATAGGTACCTTTGAGCCCCAATTCCACTTCTAGGACTATATCCGTGGAGACACTCAGACATGTGCAAAATGACCTGATTTCAAGGTTAATCCCCAAAGATGCCCAGAGACCACCTAAGTGCCCATCAAAAGGAGGCAGGGATAAACTAGGGATCATCTGCATGGAGGAAAACTCCAAAGCATATAAAAAGGAGGAGGATGCTGTTTATATGAGACAGAATAAGAGGGCTTCCCCGGTGGCGCAGTGGTTGAGAGTCCGCCTGCCGATGCAGGGGACGCGGGTTCGTGCCCTGGTCCGGGAGGATCCCACATGCCGCGGAGCGGCTGGGCCCGTAAGACATGGCCGCTGAGCCTGCGCGTCCGGAGCCTGTGCTCCGCAACGGGAGAGGCCACAACAGTGAGAGGCCCGCGTACCGCAAAAACGAGAACAAAAACAAAAAGAGGGGGAAGGTATATACATGACTGTTTAAATACAGAGGATCTCTGGGAAGACGGGAGACACTAGTAACCCTGGCCACCCCTGGGAGGTGAACTGTGTGGATGAAAACAATGGTGGGAAAGGTCTTTTCTCTGAATATCCTCCCATGACCTTTGAACTTGGAACAAAAGGAATATTAGTTTAAAAAAAAATAATAATAAACACGATAACCAAATGCAACCTGTGTTCCTAGATCAGAAAATATATTTTTTCTTTTTTTGTTTTTTGCTTAAAAAAAAAAACATTTGTGGGACAATTGGCAAAAATATGAATCACATCTGTGGACTTGAATAATATTGTCTCAATGGTAGCTTCTGAATGTGATCGCTGTACTGTTGTTATGTACGAGAATAGCCTTGACCTTAGGTAATAAAAGTAGAAGTATTTAGGGGTAAAGGGGAATCATGCTTCAGAAAAGAATAATAAACTGTGTGTGTGTATGTGGGTGGGTGTGTACAGAGAGAGAATAAGAAAGCAAATATCAAATGTGGTAAAATGTTAATCACAGAATCTGGGTGACAGGTATGCAGGAATTCTTTCTCTATTCCTGCAATTTCTGTAAGTCTTAAATCATTTCAAAATAAAAGAAACTACCTAAAAATGAAAACAAAATTATTTGAGAGTAATAAAGACAGAAAACTGAAATCATTTCTTAAAGAAAAAAACAGCAAAAACTCTGCCTGGATAATAAAAATAAATAAGTCGCATAATTTGAACACCAGTAGGGATACTCACTGCTCAAATATATGTAATCCACAATTTAATAATAATACTAAAATAAAAATTGCATTGGTCACCTTGGAGGATGCAGGAGAACCAACTCTATTCTGAAGACAGGAGAATGAAGTGAAACCATCAAGCATTTTCCCTGCATTTCTTACAAAAACCATATCCCTGGGTAACCAAATAATTAATGAAGGCAAGTCCCTCTTTTTTTTTTTTTTGGCTGCACCGCCCGGCATGTGGTGGGATCTCAGTTCCCCTCCAGTAGAAGCTCGGAGTCCTAACCACTGGACCGCCAGGGACCCCCTGGATGTGATTTTCTAGATTCGTATTATTTTAAAACGTTTTTTAGAACAGTGACCAACATTTATCAAGTGCCTAACAGTGTACTTGGCCCTCGGCAGACCCATTTAAGCTTATAAAAGCCCTGGGAGTCGGGAAAGTTTCGCTCTGCTTCACAAAGAGGAAACCGAGTCCCAAGTTCCTGTGGTTCTTCACTCTTTCCTTCCTTCAACTGATATTCCCAGCACTCCCCAGCTGAGAGACCTTAGATTGTTGGCACTGAGGGAAAAGGTGGGTCAGAGAGACCCAAGCCTTGTCTCCATGGCGCTGACATTGTAGGAACTGAATGAGCCATCGTACAAATAAGTGTATCATCAGAAATTGCTATGAGCGAAGAGTGTGTTATAAAAGGGTGATATAAAAAAGGATCACCTTCCAACTGGAAGACCAGGAACAGCCTTCTGAACACTGGACCTAAGGCCCAAAAGATAAGAGCTGGCCAGGGGAAACTCCCTGAGAGTCCAGCGGTTAGGACTCCGGGCTTTCATTGCCAAGGGCCTGGGTTCGATCCCTAGTCAGGGAACTAAGATCTCACAAGCCCTGTGGCGGCCAAAAAAAAAAAAGTTGGCCAGGGGAGACTGAGGGGAAGGGTGTTCCAGGTGGCAGGATCAGCAAGTGCAAAGGCCCTGAGGCAGGAACAAGTATGGAGTGCTGGTGGGTCAGTGCTCCTACAGCTGAGCGGTCAGTACGGGGAGGGGGATGGTGAGAGGTGGGCAGGGGTCAGACCACACAGGGACTTGTGGGCCATGGTGAGGAGACTGGGGGAATCATGGAAGGCTTTTGGTGGGAAGAGCTGAAGTAGGAAGGCTGAAGATCACTCTGGCTGTTGTTTGGGGAATAAATTATTGGGAGACAAAAACTAAAATAGAGAAAACCAGTGAGGAGGCTGGTATAGGGTCACTAAAACCAGAGATGAGGGTGGGAGTGGGTGGAATAAGAATGATGATAATTATAATAATACCAGTCAATATAACTCTAATCAGAGTAACTGGTGCCCATGTTACTGAGCACCTGCTATGTGCCAGGCATCAATCACACTAAGAGTTTTAATGCATTAACCAATGAATGCTGTCATCATTCCCATTTTGCAGCTAAGTAATTGAGGCACAGAGCTGTATCTAAGGTCAGCCAGCTAGGAAGTGGCAGAACAGGTACTGGAACCCAAGGTACTCTTAGTCATCACATGATCCTGGCAAGAAGGTATAGAATTTGAGAAGGATTTAATAGGACTTGGAGGGAGAGAGAGGAAAGGGCAAGGAGGAGTCATTTGTTAATCCCTGCATTCATTTATCCACTTGTTTACGGTTTATCTGGCTGAGTAAATAAACACACCCTGGACTCCTTGTGTATCCCGAGGTCCCCGGTCGCTCCCTCTCTGAGCTGGTGCTAACCAGTCACCCACTTAGGCTCTGAAGGATCCCTGAGAAATCCTAATCTCCCGAAAGGCACAGGCTGTGGAAACAGGCAGCCTGGCTTCAAACCTAAGCTCTGCTGCTTAGCTGGGTGTGTGGCTTTGGTAAGTCACGGCTCTTCTCAGGGAGATTCCCCCTCTGTAAAGTGAGTAACGTCCCGCTGCCCTGCCATGGCTGATGCAAGGATTCAACGAGTGACCTCATGCAAAACACATAAAAGAGTGCCCAGCACGGCCACCAGCGTCCAGGGGTCAGTGTCTGGCCCCCAGGTGACACCCAGGTGCAAGGTGGGTACGGGATCCACGCCGGTGGGTATAGGGTCCACCTGGCCTTAGAAGTTCCATGTATACAGGAGCCAATGACTCAGGTAACACCTCTATAGGAATGGACCCAGCTTCCCACCAAGTATTTATAGATATGCAATTTACTTATAAGGGTCATATTTACCCTAAGTCACGTTGCCTGGCAACACAGCTGACAATCCACCTTTATCAAGCTTCCAGCTAGAAAGTTACAAAAGCTCTGCTAACCCTTTACCCAGATAATAACAGGACCTACTTCTGCAGGTTCTTCTGAGCAAAAAATAAAATTATATGTACATAAAATTTCATGAACATGTAATGTATATTATTGGATTGTATATCCATGAAACAATAATTATATAATATTAGTATACAATAATATAATATATATTAGGTTGAAGCACTTCAAACTGTCAGTATTTGACCGTTTCTCACCTCCAAATAATAGCAACTTCATGTGGCTCGAAGGCGTAAGATAGCTTTGAGCAGATCCTGGCCTACGTTAAGCTCTTAAAATTAATATGAATATTGTTAATATTAATTAGTAAGATAATGTCGCATGTTATATTAGACAATAGAAACAATTAAATATTATAACAGACAACATTAATTAGATAATAATTGATATTAATACTGTGGGTACAAAGACACACATACATGGATCTTCATAACAGCATTGCTTAAACCGCAAAACAACTCCAGTCACTCTCCTCAGAGGGAGGGCTGGCTCGGTGCCTCCACGTAGAACTGTGTGCCACACAGAAGCTCAGAGTGGTTCAGGGCACAGGCTGTGGAAACAGAGTGCCTGGGTTCAAATCCCAGCTCTGCCGCATGCTAGCTGGTTAAGAAACTTCCCCTTTCTGCCTCAGTTTCTTCATCTACAAAATGGAAAGAAGAACCCAACTTGTAGGGTTGTGGCAAAGACTAAATGAGTGAATCCACGTGAGGCATTTAGAACAGTGCCTGGCACGCTATGAAGACTCCACAAATGTTAACTGTCATTATGGTGGTTATTGTTTATATCATTATTACAGAGCCATTGAAAAGGAAGCGGCAGCTCTAAATGTATCAGTGGAAAACAATCTCCACGACAGAGTCTTAAGCTAGAAAAGAAAAGCCAACTAGTAGCTAATAGACATGTTTCTGAAAAAAAAATTTACATGATAGAACAAGAGCTCCCAATTTCTAAGCGCTGGCCCCCTATCCACACGACTGAAACAAAACTCTTTTCGTTGACTATTCACCCCTACCTCACACGTAGCACTCTGCCACTGTCTACTCTATTTCATTTTAAAAGTTGGTAGCTGGACTTCCTTGGTGGTCCAGTGGGTGACACTCCACACTCCCAAAGCTGCGGGCCCAGGTTCCATCCCTGGTCGGGGAACTAGATCCCACATGCCGCAACTAACAGTCCGCATGCCACAACTAAAAAAGATCCCACATTCTGCAACAAAGATCCCGCAGGCTGCAACTAAGACCCGGTGCAGCCGAAATAAATAAATAAATTAATTAAAAGTTGGTAGCAACATACTCAATAACTGTTTTAACCCATTAATAAGCTGGGATCCCCGGCTTTAAGATCTGGAAGAAAGGATATTCAAGAAACAAGTAGCTGCCCTGCTTTTGGGGAGGGAGTCAGGGGCCAGTGGGGTGGGGGGAGGAGGCCTTCTTATCAATATGCCCTGTTGGGTGGCTTTTAAAATTTACACCTGGGTAGGCACAGTCCCATTTCTCCAGGGGAGGGGTGGGGTGTTAGGCAGAAGAAAGAAAACGAATAATAAAGCTGGAGGCTGATAAACATTAATACCACTTGATCAGCCTTCCCTCTCCCCCAGGCCCACCGCAGAGAAAGCCACAGTTACCAGTGAGACCCGGGGTGATGAGGCATTGGGGGGGCACCTGGAGGGAGCTGTGAATGGAGAAGAGGCAGGAAGAGGTGGTGGCGTCAGCGTGAGCAGTGGGGTCCTGGAGAACCAGCAACTGGCGATCTGTCTTTTGGGTGAACAGGAGCTGTAGGAGAACAGGTGGGGTGGCTGGCCACTGGAAGGATGCTCTGGCCCATGCCTCCAGAGCCAGCCCATTTCTCGGATGGACAAACAAAGGCTCAAGGTCCCAAGAGAGCTGAAATGTGGTCTCGGTGAGGGAGGACTATGGGCAGAGATGGCTGGTTCCCTGAAGAACCTGGAGGCTGGACCTCCTGCGTCCCAGGGGGAAAAGGGATTAGGCGTTGAGAATCGTGGATCCCAAGGGAGAAGGGGGCAGGGGGCCTGGACTCCTGGGTCTGAGGGAGGAGGGGGCTGACAGGCGCATGAAATCCCCATACCTTGGTGAGGGCCTGGCTGGGCTCAGAGAAGTCCTCGCCAGGGGTTCCCTGAAGGCAATTAAGCTTGAGAAGTCTGCTCCGTTCCTAGGGGACAGCAAGACATCAAGGGCTGCCACGCCTCAGGGTCGGAAAGGGCCATCCCAGCAGCTCTCCCTGATGCCAGGAGACACCTGGGGTGCAGGGAGGCAATGGGACGCCCTAGGGGGAAGTGAGGCAAGTAGGACAGGTGCCTGGGGTGAACTTACCTGGGTCAGGGCCTGAAGGGCCTCCTCCTTCTTCTGGCTCAGCCCCCGGCTCTCAGCTGCCATCTGCTCCCCCAGTGACTTGAGCTGCTCCTCCAAGACCTGGATCCGGCGCTGCAGGGCACCCCCCAGAGCCCTGGTTACTCAGCTGCCCCAGGATCCCCAGGCTGGTTCCCACAGAATCAGGTCCTCCTTGAGAGCTTGGGGCTTGTTCCACCCCATAACAGAGACCCTGGCATCTGGGTGCCTGGGAGGGGGTGGGGGACTTAGAGTTAACCTCCGTGGTGTCCTCCTCCCCTTTAGGAGGGTCCAGAGAGACTTGAAGTTGAGTTGGAGGGATGGAGGATCCAAAATCCAGAGACCGAGGAAGACGGAGACCCAGAGAAAGTCACCGTTGCCAAGAACAGAGAGAGAAAGAAAGGGAAAGACAGAGACAAACCAGAAGAGATACAGAAAAGAACCAAGACAGACCCCAAAAGACAGAGATGCAGAGACAAGACAGAAACAGAACAGAAACAGACAGAAGCCGTGAGGCAGAAATGGGAAAAGAGACAGTGACAGGAAAAAGATGCAGAAATAGAGGCGGCAAAAGGAGACCCACATTAGAACTTTCTAATCCAAAACCCTGGGAACCTTTGTATTTTTTTTTTTTTGAACCTTTGTATTAAATACAGTCAAAATGTTGCTTTTTCCGTTGGGACTTGTCAGACCCTTGAATGTGAAGCCCCCAGAAAGGACTAGTGAGAGCATCATTTGGGATGAGGGCTTGAGAGGCGGGGAGCCTAGTGGCGAAGATCTAGTGGGTTCAGATCCCAGCTCTGTCCTTTATGAACTAAGTGACCTTGGAAGAGATTACTTGAGCACCTTGACCTTGAGTTTCTTCACTTATAAAGTGGGAAAAAATATTAAGACGTGTCTCCCAGGATTGTTGTAAGGATTCAATGACTCAATATTCATGAAACATTTCGGACCGTGCCCAGCACATGGTAGATGCAACTGGCATTACTATTTTGAAGTACGTGACGCAGGGAAGACACGAGGACAGAGAAGGGAGCGGAGGAGACAGAGAAGGGAGTGGAGGAGACAGAGGGCAACGGCGAGGGAGGCAGGGCTAGCCCGGCCCGACTCACCCTGTGCTGTGCCACGCTGGCCTGGAGTTCCAGGACCTTGGGGTCTAGTGCCCGGGCCCTGGGACTGTCTCGATCCTCCTCCCACTGGCTCTCCCGCTCCAGCTGCTGGAATTCCAGGTCCTCATAGGCATGCTGGGCCACATCCAGCTGTTCCTTCATCTGTGGGGGAAACACAAAAAGGCTGGAGGCCTGGACCCCTAGGAACCAGGAGGGTAGTGGGCTGGGGCCGGGAATCCTGGGCAATGAGGGAGGAGGGGGCTGAGGATCCAGATTCCAGAGTCCTGGGGGTTAGGGAGCTGGAGCCCGAGCTACTAGGTAGGTGGGGAAGCAGAGGACTGAGGGCCTGGATGTCTGGGTCCTGAGTGGCCTGGACACCGGGTCCCTGAGTGGGTCCAGTGGACCCTCACCTCCTGCACTCCCTGCAGAAGCCGCTCACGCTGGTCTTCCGGCTGCAAGTCGAGCTGCCCCTGGGCCTCCCGGAGTCTCTGGCGAAGACCCTCCACACGATCCCGCTCCTGGCTCAGATGCCTCTGTTCCTGAATGAACAACCAGGCTCTTAGCCTCAGCCTGAGCACAGGGAGGGAAACAGAGGCCAGCGGGGGCCAGGGCAGCCAGATCTCAAATCCCTCCCTGTCTGGGGTGTTGGCTCTATGAGGGCAGGGACCCTGTCTGACTGGTTCACACTTACACAGGCCCACCCAGGGCAGGTGTCAAGTAAACAGCTGTTTAAGAAATGAATGAGGGGACAGATGAATGGATAAAGAAGATGTGGTGTATATATACACAATGGAATATTACTCAGCCATTAAAAAAATGAAATAACACCATTTGCAGCAACACGAATGGACCTAGAGATTATCATACAAAGTGAAGTAAGTCAGAAAGAGAAAGACAAATACCATATGATGTCACTTATATGTGGAATCTAAAATATGACACAAATGAACTAATCTACGAAACAGAAACAGACTCACAGACATAGAGAACAGACTTGTGGTTGCCAGGGCTGGAGATGGGGGAGGGATAGATTGGGAGTTGGAGTTAGCAGATGCAAACTATTATACACAGAATCGATAAACAACAAGGTCCTACTATATAGCGCAAAGAACTATATTCAATATACTGTGATAAACCATAATGGAAAAGAATATGATGAAGAATGTATATATATACGTATAACTGAATCACTTCGCTGTACAGCAGAAATTAACACAACATTGTAAATCAACTATATTTCAATTAAATAAGTTAAAAAAAATGAATGAGGGAATGAATGCAAAATATATCCAGGCTGGGTGATTGATACTGGGGACCCAGAAGGGGGTCTGACCTGGGCCCTGTGCTCCAGCAGGGGACACAGCCAGTTACAGTCTGGGACAATCAGGGCAGTGAAACACAGAGACTGTGGGAACCCAGAACGCGGGGAGCAATTTCTACTGGGGTAATCCTAGGCTTCCTGGATGTGAGGATTTTAAGGTGAGTCTCAAAAAAACAGGGAGTATTTGGGAATTCCCTGGCGGTTCAGTGGTTAGGGCCCCATGCTTCATTGCAGGGGGCATGGGTTCGACCCCCGGTCAGGGAACTAAAATCCCACATGCTGTGTGGCGTGGCCGGGAAAAAAAAAAAAACAGGGAGTATTTAGACTGGTAGAGACAGAGGGGGCTGGAAGGGCATTTTGGATAGAGGGGAACAGCATGGAGCAAATGAATGGAAGTTGAAAAGTACAGGAAGTGTAGGGACAAACTCTGGTCAAGAAGGGAGAAGGTGGGGTAGAGGGAAGAGATGGGGAGCACAGGTGGGACATGACAGTGGAAAGGCAGGCAAGGTGCAGCTCACATTCGGTTTGGCCCACCAGGCTGAGGAGCCCTTATCCTGGGGCAATGGGGAGTCATAGAAGGATTGAAAGGATCTAGGTGTGGAATCATCCCTCTGGGAGATAGGCTTGAGGGGCTGAGACCAGCTCCTTCATGAGTCCTCCAAGCAATGAGTGAGGTAAGGTCTGAGCAGTGCAGATGTAAAGGAGACAGATTAGAAAGAGAGGTTCAGGGAGCACAAAGAACAGGACATGGTGACTGACAGGCTTGGGTGAGAGATAAGGAGGCACGCAGAGCGAGGCTCAGGACTCTGACCTGGTGGCCAAAGGGACAGTGAGACTGGGACAGTGTGGAAAAGGGAGTTGCTGAGGTCAGCTTTGGATAAGGTGAATGAGAAGGGGCCAGACTCCTGAGTCTGAGGGAGGAGGGGCTGGGGGCCTGGACTCCTGGGTTAGAGGGAGGAGGGGTTGGGGTCTGGAATCCCAGGTCCTGGGGGAGGAAGGAGCATCTAGGAACCAGTATCCTAGGAAGTGGGACACGTAGGTCTACATTTTGAGAGAGAAATCAGGGCTGGGAGAAATATAGGCTCTTTGAAGTAAATGAAGACTGAGGACCCAGCCCCAGGAAATTCCAATATATAAGGGCAAAGAGAGAGTTTGATAGAATTACAAAGTTACCATTTTCCAACCTATAGTGCCAGCTGGTCCAAGCAATGACCACCAATGGATGTTAAAGCCTTTAGGTAAATAACTATTACGAAGGGATCAGACTGACCTCACTGAGGTCTGGAGGACCAGAGACAATGTCCCCCTGACCCAGCACACAGGAAGCACTACAGCACCTCTGAATTTGACCCAGCCTCTACATCTAACCAACCACCCGCTTCCAGGAAGAGAAATGAGATAAAGGACACCCCAGGCATGCAACCGGTCACACACTGACCATGGAACAGAAGACTTGGTTTCTCCAACAAATAGTACAGTAAGCAGGGACCATTAGACGTGAAACAATACACACAAGGCATTTCACCAACTACAATATACTGGCCTTTGGGGGACCAGATTCAAACAGCCAACTGTTAGCTGTTTTTGAGACAACCTCGGACCCATGAAAACTGACTGGAAATGAGACGGTATTAAGAACTTATTAATTCTTCAGGTGTGACAATGATATGGGGATAATGTTTTTTAAAAGGAGTTCTTATCTATAAGATAAGAACTAAAGCATGTACAGGCAATATGATATCTGGGATTGGCTTTCAAAACTAGGGACAGGGAAGCCAATTGGGGGATAGGAAACAGGAATGGAGGATTAATCCCTGCTGAAGCTGGGGAGCACGCCACCTGGCAGCCCGTCTGACTCCTCTATCTTTGTTGGTTTGATGTTTTTCACAATATGACATTTAAAGAGCAGAGAGAGATGGGGCAAAGGAAGATGAACCAGTGAGTCAGGCCCTAAAGTCATGAACAAGGAGGGAGAAGGGAAACAGGAAGAGGCATAGGCCCACTCCCTGTGCCCTGCCCCCAGTCCAAGGATCCCCGTTTGGGGAATGGGGATAACCTCAGGGCCCAAGGCCCAGAAGCACCACAAGGAATGTCTGTCCAACAAGGAAGAAAACTGAGGAGGAAGACCCAGCAGGGCAAACAGACCTGTTCCCGCTGCTCTTGGACGCCCTTTTCTGAGTCCACCTGCTGCCCCAGCAGCTCCCAGAGGTGCTCCTCCTTGCGCCATACGGCCACTCGCTCCCCAGCCAGTTCACCCCGAAGCAGGGTCACCTCCACCTCCATCTGCAGAGAGAATACAAGGCCTGGAACCCAGAGGCCTGGGTCTGAGTAGGAGGGGGCTGGGGGCTCGGATGCCTGGGTTTGAACGAGGGACCTGTGAATCTGAACGCCTGGATTCGGAGAGAGGATGGAGCTGGGCTCCCGCAGTTGGAAAGGACCGGGAGTCTGGCCCTGTGGGGTTCCCCAATAGTTGGGGGCAGAATTCCCAAGAGGTCTGCAGCCTCACCTGGATCCTCAGTTCCTTCCTCTGACGCTGTAGCTCCCTCACTCGCTGCTCCAACAAAGCCACGCGAGTCAGTGCCTCCAACTGCTGGGCTCTAAGCCGCCGCGCCGCCTCTCGCACCCCTTCCCCAGCCTGAGAGGCTGCGGGTGGCGTGGCAGGGATCTGAACGGAAGGCGAAGTCTCCACCTGCGGTTGAAGAGGGCGTGGTCAATTGGGGAGGACTCGCCCCCTGCAGTCACTAAATCGGTCTGTTCTCCATCCCAAACATCCCCTCAGGCGGTCTGAGTCGGCGTTTAACTCTACCACCAAGTTCTTTTAATTCAAGGAGGGGAAGGTGCAGGTCCAGGGATCGCTTGGCCCCGGGAGGTGGCCCAGGGGCTCGCAGTGCCCAGGGCACAGAGCCGACACTAGGATGGTGTTTCTTTTTCTTTATCCAGTTCCCATACTCTTGGCGTCACGTCTCCGAAGGTCCTGCATCTCTTTCTCTCCCCTCGGGTCTCCTTGAGTCTTTCCCCCTTTTATCTGGGCTTCATCTTCCTGACCCAGTATCTGTCTTCCGTCTCTTGAATCGCTATTTCTCTTTCTCCCTTGGAGTATCTCCGTCTCTCAAGGTTTCTCTGTCTCTCTTTCTGTTTCTCTGAGCATCTTTGTTTCTGAGTTTCTGTCTGTGTCTCTATCCCCATCTCTCTGAGTCTCTGTCTCTGGTCTTTCAGTGTCTCTAACTCTTTTGGGTCTGTCTCTCAGTCTCCCTGTCTCTGGGTCTCTGTCTATCTGGTCTTTCTATACCTGTCTCTCTGTGTCTCTGTCACCCGTTTGGGTCTCTCTGGGTCCCCCCGTGGCCCTCGCCCTCCGGGTCCCTCACCGCATCGCGGCTGCTCTCCGTGCTGCTGCCTTCTCCCACTTCTTCCTCTTCTTCCGTCTGCTGCTCAGCCCCTTGGCCGCTCGGAAGCTCTGCTGGGGCCTCGGGCACCTCCTGCTCGCGGGAGTCCTCGGGGAGCTCCCGGGGCTGGGCGGCCCCTTGAGATCGGACCTCCGCGTCGCACTCGGGGACCGCGGAAGGCGGGGTCCCCTCGTCGGGGCTGCTCCGTGTCCCCATGGCCTCTGCGGACTCCTGTCGGGTGGGCGGAGCCTGGAGTTCGGGAGGCGTGGCCCGGTAGCGTGGGGGCGGGGCCCAGGAGGGCTCAAGGCCCTGCCCGAAAGCTCTGGAGAGCGCTCCAGAGGCGGGGCCTAAGAGTTCAAAGGAGGCGACTGAGCATTCCTGAGGCGCGGCCTGGAGTTTCTAGGGGCGGGGTTCGATGGCTCCTAGGGCGTCACTCCCCCGGAGGCTTGACCAGAATTTGAGTCCGGGGTCCTAGTCCGCCCCCTACCGGCCTCTCCCTGCTATCCAGGTGTCGAGTCTTGTACTCTCCCAGCAGCCCCGCACAATCCCTTGGACCACTTTAGAGGGACCCCAACACCTTCTCCTTCGCGGACGCAGGAGTCGGGTTCCGCCGCGTCCTCTCTGGAGCCCAGTAATCTCAGCTCCGACCCCACTGTGCAAGGGAGCGGGCCCCCTGCCGCCTCACCGAGGGATCCAGGAGTCGGGGCTCCTGGTCTCCCTCTGGACGAACCAGGGGCCTTGAATCCTCGGCTCCTCCTGGAGCTAGATTCCAGAACTCCAGCCCCCTCCACCACCCAAGCCCCGGCCCCCTCACCGGCTCAGGCTTCGGCGCGCTCCCTTCTGCGCTCCGGCGCTGCAGTTTCTGCCCACTAGACAGGTGGCTGGGGAAGAGGGAGGAGAGAGAGGCTGCTCTGTCCCCATTCCCAGCAGCCCGGAAGTGGATGGGGACAACAGGTCCAACAGCTCTCGAGGGAGGAGGGAGCGACCAGCTTGCCCCGCCCGCAGCCGCGGCATCCGGCCATCCCGGCCCCACCCTCGGAAAGCCCAGCATGACGACCCCCCAACTCTGCCTCCAGCGCCCCCATCCCTCCCCCCTGGAGGGCCAGGCGCCTTGGTCACCTATGTATAATGTCCAGACCCTGGGAATCCTGAAAGGAAGAGAGGAATGGAGATAGGGGCCTCTCCCCTCTAATGAGCCCTTTAGAAGGGCCCCGACCGGTTTGGGGAGCTGGGCAAGGGGAGGGGGGGGTGCCCTGAGCTGAGTCAGAGACCCGCCCAGAGACAGGGGGAAGTATGTTCCCACCACCACCACTTTGCTATGGGTGGAGGGCAGAGGTTAAAGGTCTCAGCCAGACCCTTTCCTCTCTGGGCCAAAACAGGAAAATAACTGGTATGTGAGAAAGGAGCACTGGATATCAGGAGCTATGTGTATAAAGTATAAACATTTTACACGCATTAATTTATTTCATCCTTACAGTGGCCTACAGTAGAGAAAGGGATTACTATCTCCATTTTATAGTTAGGAAACTGAGGCTGAGGGGGACAAGTGTCCGCGAAGTCTACACATGTTAATGTTAACACCATATTTGTTCTCTCGAAAGTCCATGGTCTTTACCATTAGGCATCCTGTCGCTCAAGCCAGGAAGTGCCTCAGAGCTCATTTCAAACGATAGTAACAGTAATAGTGAACACTGATAGGAAGTCTGCTGTGCAGGCAGTGTACCAAGCACTTCATACATATGGACTCACTGGATCATCACAACACCCAATTATTATTACTATTATCCCCATTTTACAAATGAGGAAACTGAGGCTTGGAGAAGTGAAGTACCTTATTCTGGGTCTCATGGGGCAAGTAGTTTAACTTAAGACTGTTCTAATCCAAGGAGCTGAGGAACCCTGCCCCAGATATCTGTTTGCTTCTATCTTATGAGTTAGAAAATCTCCTTCCAGGCTCCCAGGACCTTTACGCGGCCTTGCTCCCTGGCCTATCCAGGGACCACAACTAACCACAGGCATCTCAGCCCAGAAACCCATTGGGTCCCCCAGAAAACAGAAGTCAGATTCAGAGGGAAAAAAATATATATATATTTTTTTTATTTAAGAAGCTTGAGAGTCTGGTAAGGGAGGGGAAGATAAGAGAGGCTCTGGTGATGGCACTGCGCCCCTCACCCCACCTAGTGCATTATTAACTGGATATGAGCACCTGAGAGTCAGGAAGGGGGTGTCTGGATCCCACAGCGCATGTTAGCTGGAACAGCAAAGTCTGAAAGGAAGAAGCTAAGGGTGAAACCAAGGGGCCCAGGCAGACCCTCCCGCTCTCTCTATGCCCCCACTGGGGACCCAGAAATCCTAATAGTCCTTCTTTGGGAAACTAGAGTTCTGGCCCGGAGGCCCGTCCATCCCTCAGACCCAGGAGTCCAGATCCCCAGCACCTTCTCCCTCAGACCCAGGAATCCAGACCTCAGCACCCTCCTCCCCCGCAACTGCTCACCTATCTGCTGAGGTTTGGGCAAGTTCAGTTTGCTCATGACCTTGACAAACTCCTCACAGCTGAGGGTGAGCCGAGGGTTTAGAGTCCGCTCCTCCTCCACAGTGGATACTGTGAGTCCTAGTGGCCAAGAGAGGGGGAGGAATGTTGAGCCGTCCAGTGCCTTGGGCCTCCCAGAACTACATTTCCCAGGAGGCCTCAGGGTGCCTTTCTGGCTCAGGACTAACAGATTGCTTTCCCACCTCAATGGGCACTATGGGAAATGTAGTTTCCCACAGTTCCCTAAGTTCTATAAGGAAGTCCCAGGAAAGCCTATGCCTTCTAGATCCTAGGCATTGTAGTTTCTACATCCACACTCAGTACACCTAAGCACTTGATCTTTTTGGCCAGAGGAGTTCCTGGGAATTGTAGTCTGCAAGCCACAGCAGTTTGGTGCTCCCTCTCAAATAGTAAGTTATGTAAATCCCACACCTCCTCCAGGAAGCCCTCACCATGGTAATCATGAGCAGGGTAGATCAGACAGTCTCCTGGAAGTGTGAAGATCTTTTCATGAACTGAGTGATACAAGGTCTTAGCACAGCCTGGGGAGGGAAAACTCAGAGGTCAGTGGAGCAACAGGATGAGAGGAACTCCCAAATCCCTTCCCTTCAGGAAAAGGAGAGGATAAAAATCACTGTAGCTAAACCGTCTCCCTCATTTTCTGCCAGTAGTCCTTTGATTGGGTAGAGAAGGAGAGGGAAGGGCATTCTAGGCAGGTGGAACAGCATATGCAAAGAATTGGGAAGTGGTGAGAATCCAGCATGACTGTAAACAAGGTTAGGATATGACCCTGAAGCACCAAATTCCCTCACTCTGGGGATGCCAAGAAAGGATTCTGGGCAGGGAAAGTGGATGGGAAGATAAGAAACTGAAGACATTAGGCCAAAGAGGAGGATAGAGCCATGGTTCTGACAAGAAGCTCTGAGTCCTACGTTGGGACAGGGACAAACCTCTCTGGAACGTTCTGCCACCTTTCCTTTCAGCCTAAATCTTTCGATCTCATGACTGTGTTGGGGATGGATAAATGGAAGATTAGGAGCCTCAGAGAGAAAAAGATAGAGACCAAGATGGAGAGATAAGGAAAGAGGAAGAAAGAGGCAGCCTGGGGATCTGGTTACCCATGGCCAGCTCAGCTCGCTGTGGCTCTGTCTCTTCTCTCTCGTCCAGCCTTGCTGGCCTCCTGCAAGGCAGCTAAATCCTCCCAATCTAGTGTCCACCTCACATTCACACACATACTCAAATCTCATACCCTGATATTGTGAAAATAAACACCCTTCCCACAGCGAAACCCCTTAATCTAATTGCCCCCAGCAGCTAAACCCCAAATGTAACACCACCTCCTAGCAATTAAACCACTGAATCTAGCAACCTTCTAGCAGTTAAATTGCCAAATCTAACTTCCCCCAGCAGCTAAACCCCTGAATCAAACTCCACATCCCTCCCTGCACCAGCTAAACCCCTTATGGGGGGTTAAAAATATGCCCATGAACACTTTTAAACTCTTCTCTTGAAAATGTGACACATAATTCCCCTTGCCTTGACTTAGTGGTCTGGACTAAGTGACTTGCATTTAATAAATAGGATATGGCAGAACTAACAGAGTTTAACTTCTGAGACAAGCTCATTAAAAAAAAAAAAATTAGGTCTTCTGTCTGTCTGTCTCTCTGATTGTTCCCTCTGGGACAATCCAGCTGCCATGTCATGAAGACACTCAAGCAGCCCTATGGAGAAGTCTGCATTGTGAGGAACTGAGGCCTCCTGCCAACAACCAGCAAGAGCTCACTGGCCACGTCAGTGAGCCACCTTGGAAGTGGATCCTCCAGCCCCAGTCAAGCCTTCAGTCAGCCCTGGCCAGCAGCTTGGTTGCAACCTCACATAAGATCCTGAGCAAGAACCATCCAGTTAAGCTTCTCCCAGAGTCCTAACTCTCAAAACCTGTGTGAGATGATGTTAATCATTGTTTTAAGCCACTAAGTTCTGGGGTGATTTGCTTTACAGCAATAGATAACTAACACACACTCTTGACTCTAACTGTCCCCCAACCACTAACCTCTGAACCCAACTCTCCTCCACTCCGGCACTAAACTCCTTGAATCTAATCCTGACCCCCTAAAAGTCTAACATTCATCCATCCATTCATTCTTGCAGCTGACACTTAAAACCCTGGCACCCATATAACCATACTAAGATCTCGGGCTGGGGAAAGGGGCCTGTGACCTTGCTGGAAGTCTGTCCGCCCACACCCTCGGATAAGCAGGGTATCTCCAGTGAAGGCCATGCTGTGGTCATCCAAGACGAAGGTGACACAGCCTGGGGTGTGGCCCGGGCTGGCCCGGGTCTCTAAGGCCTGGAAGAGAAGGAGAGTACAAAGAGTCACCAATAAGGCTGTGGCTTTACTCTCATGGTGAAACTGGCCTCAGAAGCCCCCCACCCCATCCCATCCCAGGGTCACATCTAGATAACCTCTTTTTGATAAAAAAAATACTGAAGTTAGATCCCGGACTTAAACCTCACTCCAGAGTAAACTCCCCCAAAATTAAAAACTTAAAGCAAGAAAATAAAATCATAAAACAGTGACAACAACAAAAATACAAATAAATACATGATCTCTGGTTAGAGAAGAACATCCATCCCAAAAGTCATAAATCATTAAGGGAAAGATCAATGGTTTGAATTTAAATACACTTGATGTTTCTGAATGGCAACAACATCGTAAACAAAACTTAAAGGGAATCAACATGGTGGCAAAATATATTTGTAACACAAATAGACCACCTAGTAGTCAGTGTACTTTATGTACAAACAGATCGTATAAATCAGTAAGAAAAAGATAAGCACACTAATATAAATATGGAATGCTAAACAGTCATTTCAAATTGTCAATGAAATAAAATTCGATGATGCTATACACAAACATTTAATGGCAGGAAAGGATATTTACTATCCCGTAAGTGCAAAAAACAGGTTACAAAGCAACTTATACAATGTCATCTCTTAAAAAAAAATTTACTCATTAACTCAAAATATTTTTTTTCTTTAGGCTTTTCCTGTATTATCTTTTTTTTACAGTAAACGTGTCATTTTATTTATTTATGTATTTTTAAAACATGTCATTTTATAATAAAAAATAAAACACAAAATTCACGATAAACGAAAGATCTAAACATAGAAAACCCAAAAAATTCTAGAAGGAAATATAGAAGAATATATATATCTATAAATACATATATATTTATATATATAAAATCTTGAGGTAGAAATGGTTTTTCTAAGCATGATAGGAAATTCAGAGGCCACAAGGAAAAACAGGAACAGATGTGACCACATAGTTTAACTTCATTACAGAAAAAGACAAAAATCAGAGTGACAAGACGAAAAAACTCAGAGACAACATTAGCACATGTATAAGAGAGTATTAAAAAGTGTGAATAGTCATAATATATAAACAGCCCCTAAGTATCAATAAGAACCCCCAAAGAAAAATGGGCAAAAGAAAAAACCAGGCAATTCATGGTAGAGGGAACAAATAGTCAAAAAACATCTGATAAGATGTTTGATCTTCCTTAAAAGAAAGGAAGGGAAGGAGATATCTAAAAGCCCTATTTTTCACCTAACAGATTGGCAGTTGTCAGAGTTGCTTAGGGTGCTTGAGGCAAACCCTTTCATCCCCTGGGATGTGAGTACAACTCAGTATAGCCATTTTAGAGGACAGCTTAGCAGCGTCTAGCAACATCGTAAATGCACATACTTTCTGACTCCTCAAAGTCACTTCTAAGACTCTGTGGTCGGGTTTCCCTGGTGGCGCAGAGGTTAAGAATCCGCCTGCCAATGCAGGGGACACGGGTTCGAGCCCTGGTCTGGAAAAATTCCCACATGCCATGGAGCAACTAAGCCTGTGTGCCACAACTACTGAGCCCGCGTGCCACAACTACTGAAGCCCACGTCTAGAGCCTGTGCTCCACAATAAGAGAAGCCACCGCAGTGAGAAGTCCGCGCTCCACAACGAAGAGCAGCCCCCGCTGGCCGCAACTAGAGAAAACCCCCTGCAGCAGCAACAAAGACCCAATGCAGCCATAAATAAATAAATAATAAATAAATTTATATATATATAAAAAAAGACTCTGCGGTTAAGAACCCCTGACACATGAACACAAAAACACCATCCAGGGAACCCCGATTATCTAAATTCCCATGCTCAGTTCAGGGAAGCAACTGTCAGAAAAATTTTTATCCCAATGATCTAACAATCACTTAAAAGATTAGTTCCCACTCACATATCACTCCTCCTCTCCTAATAGAGGCCCCTCCCACCAATTAGCATCCTCGTCCAGGTCAGTCATCTGCTAATTGTTGAAGGACACCATGTGCAGACTCTGTTTCGACACCCAATATCCATTCTAACCTTCCCCACTCACAGATCTCCAATTTGGTCTGGGGCATCAGTGTGCCCCGCCAAGCACTTTCCCAGCCTCCCTAACAGCTTGGGTGGCCTCTGGCACAGTCCTCTGGCCAATGAGATCTCAATAAGTCTCCTGAGGATTTCTGGGAAAGCTTTTCCCTTCCTGATAAAAGGGACTGGCACCTGCCCTTTCCACTTCATCTGGCTCTGAACACAAGGTGTGATGGCTGGAGCTGCAACAGCCATCTTGCAACCATGAAGAAAAAAAAGCCAAGAGAATCCCACAAATGATGGTGCTGCCAAATCGAAGAGAATAGCTACATTCTTCCAAATTTCCTGTTATAGGAGAAAAATAAACTATTTATTTAAGCCACTGTATGGGTTTTTCCGTTACTTTCTGCCAAACAGCTTCCTAGCTCATCTATAATAGAAATATATGGGCAATGCAAAACAAGTGCAAAGCAAAATCACAAATCTTGCAAAATCTTGTGGGAAAAATCACATCCCCTGGCCCCCAAAATTAACATTACCTTTTTGTAGTAGAGGGATGATCTTTCACTTTTTATTTTGTATGTTTCCATACTCTCTGAATTTTTTTTTTTAAACAAAAAGCATGGGAGTCTTTTGAACTAAAAAGGGGGATGGATATTCAGGAGTAATGTTCAAAATATTTAACCATAGTTATGGCATGGGTATTGGCCAATCAGAAGGACGTCAGTTGTAAACAACCAGTAGTTAGAGTATATACAGTTGACCTTTGAGTAACACAGGTTTGAACTGTGCAAGTCGACATATAGACAGATTTTTTTCAGTAGTAAATACTACTGTACTACACGATCTGGTTTGGTGAATCTGTGGATGCAGAGGAACCGCAGATAGAAGGACCAACTGGAAGATATACCACAATTTTTTGTGTGTGTGTGGTATGCGGGCCTCTCACTGTTGTGGCCTCTCCCATTGCGGAGCACAGGCTCCGGACGCGCAGGCTCAGCGGCCGTGGCTCACAGGCCCAGCCGCTCTGCGGCATATGGGATCTTCCCGGACTGGGGCACGAACCCCCGTCCCCTGCAGCGGCAGGCAGACTCTCAACCACTGCGCCACCAGGGAAGCCCAATATACCCCAATTTTTGAATGTGGGGAGGGTCAGTGCCCCTAACTTCCTAGGTTGTTCAAAAGTCAATGGTATATGGTATATATAATTGTCTTATGTGTATAAATTGAACAAAATTTTAATATCAATTGAACACAATCCAGCTTGCCACATAGATCAAGATCCCCCAGGCCCTTAGTGACTGAGTCTGTGTCTCAAGTGGCTTTGCTGATTATCAGCCTCCCTGTTTATCTTTCCCTTCTCTAGAATATCTAGAATTTACCCTCTATCAACCCCCATAATCCTGCCCATCTCAGGCCTCTCCTGCTTGGGCCAACTGACAGCATCCTCCCTGGCCTACCAGCCTCTAATCCACCTCCTACATGACCCTGAGGGAGGTTTTCTATCACCCAGATCCAATTTTGTCCCTCTCTGCTCAAAACCCTTCCCCAGCTTCCACTGCCCCCAGGGCAGAGTTCCAGCTCCTCAGCCCCTGCTCTGGTACCTGCTCACTTTTCCAGCCCCATGTCCTATAACATCCTTCTTTCCCCAGCTACTCTGAACCCCAGAGTCATTTCCAGAAAATAGCACACTTCTCCACACCTCTTTGCCCCTGCAATTTCCTCTTCTCCCATCAGTCCGATCTACCTACTCTTTAGAAGCCTGGCACTCATTACCCTTTTTCCTGTACCAGGCTCTCTTCTAAGCACTTTACATGACGGAACTCATTCAGGCCACACGCATCCTTATGAGGTAAGTACCACTCCTGTCCCCGTTCTACAGATGAGGAAACTGAGGCACAGGATGAGAATGAACAAACTATAACTATATGCGACAATATGGATGACTCTCACGGACGTAACCATGAGCAAAAAAAAAAAAGTGGGCTAGACATAAAGAGTGGAGTGGGGAGGAGTGGGATAAAGTGGGAAATCTCAGTGTGCCCGGTACACAGGAAGGGTAAGTGGTATTTCATGAAGCTGAGGTTTCAGTGCTGAATCCAGAGGTAAAATATTTCTCTCTTGGTGAGGGCACATGGATTAGTGGTTAGGAGCAGTCTCTGGAGCCGGGTGACATGGGTTCTAATTTTGGCTCTGCTATTACTAGCTGTGTGACCTTGGGCAAGTTACTTCACCTCTCTGGGCTTCTCTGTTCATTTGTAAAATGGGCATAATAACTGTCACCACTTCATAGGGCTATTATAAAGATTAAATTATTTCATGTATGTAAAGCATTTTAAAAATGCCCAGGGAATTCCCTGGCGGTCCAGTGGTTAGGACTCCAAGCTCTCACTGCCATAGGCCCAGGTTCAATCCCTGGTCAGGGAACTAAGATCCCATGAGCTGCGTGATGCAGCCAAAAAAAAAAAAAAACCCACCACAATAATTGCTATATTATAAAAATAATAATGTTTTAAAATTAGATCTATCTGTCAGAAAAGACACAGTGGAGGCTCAAGAACCAGGTTCAGCCATAGCAATGTTTTGTTTGGACTGCTCAGTAGTTATGAAAAGTCTGAATTTGTTACCCCTTAACATTTGGAAGAGTTTTCAAAAATGTATATTTGCAGCTTCTAATTAAAAAAAAAAAAAAAAGCCTTTACAGTAGACAGACTACATTCCCTAGTGGGTGTCCTCCATAAACGGGGCACACACCCCAACACTAGCCACGGGTCCCACCTCTCCCTGCTCCCAGGAAATGATATTTGATTCTGAAAACTGTGTGAGATACATGCTGAGAAAATGCACTTTCTCACAATGCTAAGTGAGAAACAAAACACTCAGTATTTGTTAACTATTATTAAGTTATTTATTATTATTATCATCCAATACAGATATATCTGCAATCTACTTCAGTGAACAGCAAAGAGAAGTTTTCAAAGAACAAGTTAAGTAACACCAGGAGGAAACAAGCAGACACATCCAGAAAGTGGGCTATTCTGCAAGACAACAGGCTGGGAGCTTCAAAAGTCAATGTCATGGGGCAGAAAGGGTATGAAACTGTTCTAGATTAAAAGAGACTAAATAGACCTAACAGCCAAATGCCATGTGTGAACCTCCATCGGGTCCTGGTTCATATAAGCAGCTGTAAAAATGATTCCTAAGCACTTGGAGAAATTTGAACATGGGCTGGATTTCAGAACTATTTAAGAATTATTGTCTATGTCGTTAGATGTGACAAAGATCTTGTAAAAAGAATGGTTCTCCAAGTGGTGTAGTCGAGGGAACCCTGAGGGTCTGCAAGATCGAAACAATTTTCATAATAGTGTGAAGAGGTCTTTTGCCCTTTCTCACTCTCATTCTCCCCTGAGAGTTCAGTGCAGTTTTCCCAGAAGCTCCATGACTCGTGATGATGTCATCGCTCTGACAGCTGATGGAATGTGTGCTTGTGTACTCTTGTGTTTTAAGAAAAGTCTCACAGGAATAAAGACACAGACCTACTAGAGGATGGACTTGGGGATATGGGGAGGGCGAAGGGTAAGCTGTGACAAAGCGAGAGAGAGGCATGGACATATATACACTACCAAACGTAAGGTAGATAGATAGCTAGTGGGAAGCAGCCGCATAGCACAGGGAGATCAGCTCGGTGCTTTGTGACCGCCTGGAGGGGTGGGATAGGGAGTGGGGGAGGGAGGGAGACGCAAGAGGGATGAGATATGGGAACATATGTATAGGTATAACTGATTCACTTTGTTATAAAGCAGAAACTAACACACCATTGTAAAGCAATTATACTCCAATAAAGATGTAAAAAAATAAATTAATAAAAAAAAAGTCTCCGTTTCAACTTGTGATACAGTAAATATGTTTTGCGTATCTAAATACTTATTTTTTATTTCTTTTTTTTTTAGCCTCACCGCGCAGCTTGTGGGATCTTAGTTCCCTGACCAGGGATTGAACCCAGGCCCTCCACAGTGAAAGCACAGAGTCCTAACCACTGGATCACCAGGGAATTTCCCATTTCTTTTTAAAATTGAGATATAATTGACATGTAACTAATACAGTAAATATTGCTTGATAGAACCCAGGTAAACAAAAGCTTTTCAGGGCCCTCCATAATGTTTAAGAGGGTTAAGGAATCCTGGGGAGCAGCACCCCCTCTATATCGCTGTATTTAACAGGCAACACTAACTTTCGGAATCCGCCAACCCTCTTGGGAACTAGAATGCTCAAATCTCAATCGTTGCTTATTAAAACAGTAAATCCATTCTACAGTGAAACCATACAAACTTGGCTCACTGTGAATATAAAATGTAAAACCAGTTCAAAAAGCTGTTTGGGGCTTCCCTGGTGGCACAGTGGTTAAGAATCCGCCTGCCAGTGCAGGGGACACGGGTTCGAGCCCTGGTCCGGGAAGATCCCACATGCCGCGGAGCAACTAAGCCCATGCGCCACAACTACTGAGCCTGTGCTCTAGAGCCCGCGAGCCACAACTACGGAGCCCACATGCCACAACTACTGAAGCCCGCGTGCCTAGAGCCCGTGCTCCGCAACAAGAGAAGCCACTGCAATGAGAAGCCCGTGCACCGCAATGGAGAGTAGCCCCCGCTCGCCGCAACTAGAGAAAGCCCGCGCCCAGCAACGAAGACCCAACACAGCCAAAAATAAATAAATAAAATCAATAAATTTGTATATTAAAAAAAAAAAAGCTGTGTGGCAGTTTCTGCTAAAGTTAAATATGTGTCAGTTCTAAGACTCGGCAAGCCCACTCCTGGAATTGAGGGTAATGTCCACCAAGAGATTTGTACAAGAATCTTCAGAGTAGCATTATTCATAATAGCCCCAGACTAGAATCAACCATCAAAAGGAGAATGGATATAAATTGTCATCAATTCACACAGTGAAATGCTCTACGTCAGGGGTTGGCAAACTATGGTCGGTGCACCAAATTTGGCCTGCCATCTGCTTTTATAAGAATGACATTTCATGCCACATGAAAATTATTGAAATTAAATTTTCAGTGGCCATAAATAAAGTTTTACTGGAGCCCAGCCATGCTTATTCATGCATTCATTGTCTGTAGATGCTTTCACACCAATAGGAAAATTAAGTAGTTACAACAGGGACCATATGGCCTGCAAAACTGAAAATATTTACCATCTGGTCCTTTACAGAAAAAGTTGGCCAACCACTGCTATACAGCAAAAAAGGAAAGAACTACAATTATATACAATAGTAGGTAGAGTGAAAGAAGCAGACATAAGAGTACACACTGGTTTCTGCTTATAAGGTCCAGAACAGGCAGAACTAATCTATGATTAAGTAAGTCAGAAGAACGGTCTCTTGGTGGAGCTGTCAATGGCCAGGAAGAGGGACAAGGAGGAGTTCTGGGGCGATGGGCATGTTCTGGATCTCGATCTGGGTGGTGGATACTCAAGTCTAGACATATGTTAAAATTTACCAAGCTGGGGAGCTTCCCTGGTGGCGCAGTGGTTGAGAGTCCGCCTGCCGATGAAGGGGACACGGGTTCGTGCCCCGGTCCGGGAGGATCCCGCATGCCGCGGAGCGGCTGGGCCTGTGAGCCATGGCCGCTGAGCCTGCGCGTCCGGAGCCTGTGCTCCACAACGGGAGAGGCCACAACGGTGAGAGGCCTGCATACCACCAAAAAAAAAAAAAAAATTTACCAAGCTGTACATGTGTAATACATGCCCCTTTTACTGTATAATATGCATGTTACAATTCAAAATTTGTAAGTGGGAGGAGGAAAATGAGAGGGGAAAAAAAGTGCCCATCTCCAAAGGTTTATAAAGAACTCGGATGAAAACCAAACAAAATGCTGAACAATCATAAAGACAGATAATAACAAGTGGTAACAAGGATGTAGAGGGACTGGAACCCTCACACAACTGGTTATGGGAACATAAAATGGTATAGCCACTTTGGATAACAGGTTTTTTTTGTTTTTTTTGCGGTACGCGGGCCTCTCACTGTTGTGGCCTCTCCCATTGCGGAGCACAGGCTCTGGACGCGCAGGCTCAGCGGCCATGGCTCATGGGCCCAGCCGCTCTGCGGCATGTGGGATCTTCCCGGACCGGGGCACGAACCCGTGTCCCCTGCATCGGCAGGCGGACTCTCAACCACTGCACCACCAGGGAAGCCCCCGGATAACAGTTTTTGATAGCAGTTTGGCAGTTCCTCAAATTGTTAAACAGAGTTATCATATGATCCAGTAATTCCATCCTAAGTATATACCCAAGAGAGATGAAAACATACATCCACACAAAAACTTGCACGTGAATATTCATAGTGGCATAATTCATAAGAGCCAAAAGTGGAAGCAATTCAAATGTCCATCCACCGATGAATGAATAAATAAAATGTGATATATCCATACAACGGAATATTATTCAGCAATAAAAAGAAATGAAACACTGATACATGTTACAACATGGATGAACTTTGAAAACATTACGGTCAGTGGCAAAAGCCAGTCACAAAGGGCTTCCCTGGTGGCGCAGTGGTTGAGAGTCCGCCTGCCGATGCAGGGGACGCGGGTTCGTGCCCGGGTCTGGGAGGATCCCACGTGCTGCAGAGCGGCTGGGCCCGTGAGCCATGGCCGCTGAGCCTGCGCGTCTGGAGCCTGTGCTCCGCAGCGGGAGAGGCCACAACAGTGAGAGGCCCGCGTACGGCAAAAAAAAAAAAAAAAAAGCCAGTCACAAAGACCACGTATAGTATGATACCATATTTCTATGCAATGTACAGAATAGACAGATCTATAGAGACAGAAAGTAGGTTAGTGGTTAGTAGCCCACGTGCCCACGTGCTGCAACTACTGAAGACCACGCACCTAGAGCCTGTGCTCCGCGACAAGAGAAGCCCCTGCTCGACGCAACAAGAGAAAGCCCACGTGCAGCAAGGAAGACCCAACGACCCAAGGCAGCCAAAAATAAATAAATAAATAACCCAAGCACTAAAGCTAAATCTTCCACAGCTAAGCCCTTCCATGTTGATTCATTGAAAACATCACTCATCCAGTTTAACAAAGGGCTCTTCTTGACACAAAACTCCAACCATTTCTAACACCTCTAAGGCTTCTCAACCCAAGAAATGCTTGTTAGCACCTGCTTATTATGTACAGTGTACCTAAATGTACAATGCATTTTCTTTTTTATCTGCTTCCAGAAAAAGGCTTGAAATAAAGAGGCTGTAACCAGTGGAGCTAAATCCTCTGATCCCACCCACAGCCTTTATTTCCCCAAACCATCTGACTCAGTTTAACTGGCCTCATTTAGCAAAACCCTCTAACTTGGAGGTCAAGTCCAAGTGACATTCTGTCCCCAAAGCCAGCCAAACTCTCTAAGTCTTTAGCAACTTTGATCAGGAAAACGTCCTGCCAGCTGTTTCCCCTCCCTCTGAGGGCAACCCTAGCACCCTCCTCACCCATCGTATTACCCTGGGTTGGACTTCTGGCCAGAAACCTGCTGGTTCTGCTTGGGGCAAAGAAAGGAGAGGAGGTAGGAACCTTCAGACCATTCCTGTGTGAGGCAATAGCAGGGCTGGGGTTAGGGTGAGGCAAGCAGGCTCCTATAGGGAGCAACATTTAAGGAGGCGCCCACTAGAAGGTGCCAGCCTTGCCTTTGCACCACCCTGAGAATGAGCGCCCCCTTAAATGTTGCGCCCTGGATTCCTCTCTTGCCTCACCCTAGTCCCGGCTCTGGGCAACTGCATGCGCCTTCCTCCAACGGTGGCTCTGGGAAGAGAGGGCTGGGTCTCTCCCTCAGCCATGACCTTGTAATTCCAGCTCCCAGTCAAATTTTATGAGACTCCAGGCCAAAGGAGTTGCCCCAAGGTTATAGGAAACGCCATAGATGTTGTTGACTTAAAGGGATGGGCCAGAGACACATCTGCCCAGAGCCTCTTGGCTCAGTTTTTCACCTGGGTTTATGGCACCCTTCTCCCTGAGACAGAAACTCAGGGATCAGGAGTCCAGGCCCCCAAGCCCCTCTTCCCTTTAGTCCAAAAACTCCAGGCCACCACCCTCTCGGGGACCCAGCATCCAACTCACGAAGCGCCCGAAGCGGATGGGGTCTCCATCTTCGATGTGCATGTCAGCCTGGGCCCCACTAAGGCGGGAGATGACAGACTGGCAGCCGGGGAGTAGGGACCGGAGCAGCCCGGAGCCGGTAATGTGGTCCGCATGGCAGTGGGTATTCACTGGGAGAGAGAGGAGAGCCAGGTCCAGGAGGGCACAGAGAGGACGCAGGATTCCCAGCCCCCAGCCCCCTCCTCCCTCAGACCCAGGAGTCCCGGTCCTAGCTTCCCACTCCACGCTACAGTCCCGCGCCCTCAGGCCCAGCAGCCCGGCCCCCAAACGGACCAGCATACAGCAGCTGTAGCCCCAGTTCCTTGACCAACTGGGCATCCCGATGCGCTGTCTCCAGAACCGGGTCGATCAGAACGGCCTCTCTGGACTCTCTGTCACCCAGGAGGTAAGTGTAGGTGCAGCTCTTAGGCTCAAACATCTGGAAAGGGGGTGGGGACAAGTGAGAGCACAGATTCAGACCCCCCCTTACTGTGGACCCAGGAGTCCAGGCCTCAACTCCATTCTCTTCCTAAGATCCAGAAGCAGAAGCCCCTGTCCCCCCCCCCCTTTTTTTTTTACTTAATGGGTTTATATTTAATATAGTACTTCTCACCATGGAGATGTTACCCGTTAATATAAAAATTTTTTTGTTTTCGTTAAACATTAAATCTCTTCTCCATTTCAATGTCACTATAAAGTATTTTTTTACATTAAATCTTTTCTCCATTTCAACGTTAGGTACAACGAATACATTTTCTAAACTTTTTCCCCCACCAAGAGATAAATTTTAATTTTTGACCAACTGTATTTAATATCTAGGTACAATATTAACTTGGGAGATAACGAAACAAAAATCCATTAAAAATATGGAGAAAAGACTCCTCAGTGATGCAGGAGGCAGTGATTATAACTAAACAGTGGCAGTTTCCTAGGATTCTGGGCAAGAGTTTTCTTCTTCCTATTGAGAATTCTTAAACTATGAAATATAACTTTTGCAAAGTTCAGCCTTCTCACTTCTTTGACCTTCTTTCTAACTAGCAAATGCAAATTACAGATGGCATTTTTCAGTGCATTATTTGTTGTGAAGAAAACGTTTTGTTTTCCATTTAATATAGTATATCAATTTGTTCCTATTTATAGGGAAACCAAGACTATGAAACTACCCTATTTACTGTTTCTTGGGAACTTTCAGACACCAAAACTCGGTTCTGAACCTCAACAGCACAAAGGTTTTCAGGGCAAGGTTTGATTCAGGAGGTCCTTCAAAGTCACATCTGTCCATTTCTCCTTTGTGCATATACCCCCAAACAAGCATAAATGCCTGTAATACTGAGAACGAGAGCGATTGCATCTCTGGCTTCTACTGCTTCAACAACAGGCAGCACCAAAAGCAATGAAAAGAGGACTGGGAACAACTGTGTTGAAACTAAGATCACGATGCTGAGATCTTGAGGTGACTGGTTCTTAAAGGCTGAAGGTTTCAAAGAAAGCGGTATTTGTTTAATTCTATCAGTTCAGGATGCTGAGGCTTAAGAGGTTCCACGTGACAGCGCCTTCAAGTTAGCAGCCATTACAGGAATCCCCCTGCCCGGAGTCAGGAGTCTGGGACCCCAGCACCTTACTCCGTCGGAACCAATGAGTCCCAACTTTCATCCATCCCCAAACCTGGGTCCCCGTCATTCTCTTCCGTAATGGAAGCAAGAGTCCAGCCCGAAGCCCAGATCGGGGTCCCAGATCTGGAACCCAGATCACTCCCCTTTAAAGGACGCAAGAGTCTAGCCCTACACCCCTTTCCGCAAAGACCCAGGCGTCAGGGCCCGGGTATCTCTCCGGATTTAAAGGACCCGGGAGTTCCGCCCCTGCCGCCACCCAGGATCCAGTAATCTCGCTCCCCGGTCCAGCCACTGCGAACCTGCCGTAGGAGGATGGGGGCTCCAGACTCGCTGTATTGACTGAGCTGCCGCCCAGCGACCCTCAGTGCAGACCCCGCCATCGCGCCCGAGGCAGGAGACGGAGCGGTGCCCGCGGAAGCCGAACGCACCCAAGGTTGAACCCCGGAGGGGCGGGGCGGGGCGGGGCGGGGGCATGGGCGGGGCCCGCCTTAAAGGGGCCACAAGTGCCTGGGGCCGAGGGCGGGGCGGGGCGGGGCGGAGCGGAGCGGAGCAGAACCAGGCTGAGGACCGATGGGGAGACTTTAGAGACGGAGAAGACGGGAAGACTCAGAGGAACAAGGAACAATCACCTCACACCAGTCAGAATGGCCATCGTCCAAAAGTCTACAAACGATGCTGGAGAGAGTGTGGAGAAAAGGGAACCCTCCTAAAGGCTGGTGGGAATGTAAACTGGTACAGCCACTATGGAGAACAGCATGGAGGTTCCTTAAAAAACTAAACCTAGAGCTACCATATGATCCAGCAATCCCACTCCTGGGCATATATCTGGACAAAACTATAATTTGAAAAGATACATGCACCCCAATGTTCACAGCAGCACTCTTTACAGTAGCCAGGACACGGAAGCAACCTAAATGTTCATCGATGGAGGAACGGATAAAGAAGATGTGATATATATATATACAATGGAATATTACTCAGCCATAAAAAAGAATGAAATAATGCCATTTGCAGCGACATGGATGGACCTAGAGATTATCATACTAAGCGAAGGAAGTCAGACAGAGAAAGACAAATATCATATGACATCACTTATATGTGGACTCTTAAAAATGATACAGATGAACTTATTTACAAAACAGAAACAGACTTCAAAAACAAATTCATGGTTACCAAAGGGGAAAGGTGGGGGTGGGGTGGGATGAATTAGGAGTTTGGGGTTAACATATGCATACTGCTATATATCAAATAGATAAACAACAAGGTCCTACTGCATAGCACAGGGAACTCTACTCAATATTTTGTAAAAACCTATATGGGAGAAGAATCTGAAAAAGAATGGATGTGTGCATATGTATAACTGAATCCCTTTGCTGTGCACCTGAAACTAACACCACATTGTAAATCAACTATACTCCAATATAAAATAAAAATTAATTTTTTAAAAAACCAGAGAAACAAAGAACAGGGAGACACTCAAAGGGCGAGGGAGACACACTGGGAGAAGCACAGACTTCTCTCCCTGGAGAAGGAGAAACCCAACAAGAGACCCCAATACACTCATAGCCCCAGGGCCATTTTATAGGAAAAGCAGGTGGTTGGACCTTCATTGTTACAAAGAAAAAAACGTTTGGTTCAATGTCATTAGTGTCTTGAGGGGCTGTTGGTTGAGTGCCTGGTCCCAGAACAAGAGATTATCCCATTAAACTTTATTTTAAAATCACTTAAGTATTTTACCAGGAATGTTTATATCTTCCCAGGAAGAAATCATTAAAAAAAATAATTTTCCACGATATCTTGTAAAATCAGGTTGGGGATCATTTGGCTTCTCTTGGAATGTGAACCTCTAAAAATGGCTTTTGTTCATTTACACCAAGGACCTAGAGTTGAGACAATGTCTAGTCATGGGCTGTCTGAAAGCTTGCTCTTTGGAATCATATCAGTAGTGAGAGTAGGGCATCCCACTCTTGTCTGGAGGATCTAAGTCACTTTGTCACAGATACAGAAGGCCAACTGTGCCACACCATTCGATATAAGGGACTTGCACATTTGCCAATTTTGGTATCCATGGGGGTCCCGGAACTAACCCCCTGTGGATACCAAGGGAAGACTGTGACTCTCCCTCTGTTTGGGGAAACAGCCAGTACTCCCTCTGCAGTCCTCTACCCTTAGCTACAGCAAATCAATAAAACCCAACTTTGCCAGACTTCTAGTATATTCCTGGTGGGCTTTATCAGGGGAGAGACTCAGGGAGCCACTCAGAGACAAGGAAGATGCTGAGACTCAGTGATAACAAAGAGAGAGAGAGAGAGATCTGGAGAGACTTTCAGAGATACATTGGGAGATACAGAATTGAAATGGGGTGTCTGTCAAAGAAATATGGTCACTTAGATACACTCGAAGATTCCAGGAGATCGTGGAGGTGGGAAGAGATGTGGGGAGCAGGGAGCATTAGAGAGGGGAGAAATGTACAGGGAGAAGGACAGAATCTCTCAGAACAGGGAAACACCAAGAGAGGGGAGAAACAGGCAGAAAGAAAAGCTCAGACTCAAGGAGAGAACTTGGTTCAGTTATTCCTCACATTGAGGTCTCCTGAATGTCTGGCTCAAGCTGAGCGAAACTGGAGACCCAGAGGTGAGTCCTCAGTCTGGTTGGTCTGGTGGGTGGGGGAAAGAGGTGCAGACATCAGGGCTAAAACAAGGAGAGGTGCAGGGATTGCCTGGAGCTCAGGGGAGAGAGAAGCCAGGAAAACAGGGACTCTGAGGCACACTTTACTGTGAGGGTCCCCCAAATAAGACCTCTCCACCCTGGGGCCCATTCCTAATTGTTTCTGCAGGATTGGTAGACGCTTACTTGTCCCTTGAAGACGTGCACACCCTCTGGGGATTTTGTAGAGTCAGCTGCGAATTATCCTAAGAGTTAGAAACTGGTATCACCCTTCCCAAATGTGTGACCTCAGGCTCAAAACTAAACTCTTCTGGGCTTCTCTTTTTTCATCTGTAAATTGTGGTTAAAAATAGTTCCTCCCTCACTGTGAAGATCTAAGAAAAGATACATGCGGGGACTTCCCTGGCGGTCCAGTGGTTAAGACTCTGAGCTTCCACTGAAGGGGACACGGGTTCAATCCCTGGTCGGGGAACTAAGATCCCACATGCTGCACAGCCAAAAAAGAAAAAAAAAAAAAGATACACATACCCCAATGTTCCTGAGCTTCCACTGAAGGGGACACGGGTTCAATCCCTGGGCGGGGAACTAAGATCCCACATGCTGCACAGCCAAAAAAGAAAAAAAAAAAAAAGATACACATACCCCAATGTTCAGAGCAGCATTATTTACAATTGCCAAGATACGGAAGCAACCTAAGTGTCCATCACATGAATGGGTAAAGAAGAGGTGGTATATATATACAATGGAATACTACTCAGCCATAAAAAAAGAATGAAATTTTTCCATTTGCAGCAACATGGATGGACTTGGAGGGCATTATGCTAAGTGAAATAAGTCAGACAAAGAAAGACAAATACTGTATGATGTCACTTATATGTGGAATCTGAAAAATACAACAAACGAGTAAATATAACAAAAAAGAAGCAGACTCACAGATATAGAGAACAAACTAGTGGGTCCAGTGTGGGGAGGGAGGGCAAGATAGGGGTAAGAGGTTAAGAGGTACAAACTACTAGGTATAAAATAAGCTACAAGGATATATCTTAAAACAGGGGAACATAGCCAACATTTTATAATAACTATAAAGGAGTATAACCTTTATAAATTGTGAGTCACTAGATTTTACACGTGTGATTTATATAGTATTGTCAGCAACTATACTTCAATTAAAAAAAGAAAAGATCCAATGAGTTCACACATACAAAGAGTTTGGGAGAGGACCTGGCACAGAACAATTGCTCAGGTGTTGTGCTCTCAGGGAGGTGGCTATCACTATTTCATCGTCATCCGTGACTCCTTCCTCCTCTTGCTACTTCCTCCCAATTCATTACTAAGCCCTGATGAATTAACCTCTCCAACCAGACCACTTTTCCCTCATCACGCCCTCTGCCCCAGTCAAAGAGGCAGCAAAGCATAGATGCAAATTACATGGATTCCAGGGTCAGGCTGCAAGTGTTCAAATCCTGGCCCTGCTATTTCCTGGCTGAGTGACCTTGGATAAGTCTTACTGCCTCATTTTTATCTCTGTACAATGGAGATGATAGTAGCGTCTCCTCTTGAAAAACTGCTGTCAGCATTAAATGAATGAACGTATATAAAACACTCAAGACAGCTTCTGACATATATCAGATGCTGTAATTAATAACATAATTATCATATAATATAATTATCGATATCATATAATAATATAATTATCATATAATTATCATAGTACTTTTAAATAATTACTAATATAATTAATATATAACAGCCGCCTCACTGGCTTCTGTCTTCCACTCCACCTCCCTGTAATCCATTTTCCATGCAGCAACCAGTGAACCTTTTAAAATGTCAGTGAAGACACTGAAAAGTCAAAGCAAACAAATTCAACTTGTGGGTCTTGTTTAAGTACTGACTGAAACAAACCAAGTGTAATAAAAAGATTTTTATGGGATATGAGGTCTGGTATATAGCTTCAAAATCATCTGGGAGGAGTGAGTGGGGAAATGAGCCCAAATAATCCTTCCGTATAACTCCCACGGCTCCCAGGGTTCGCCAGACCTTGTGGATTATCAGACTGAAGACCCACCCATGCGGGGGTGGTTTATGGGCACTTCACAGTCATTCCTGTACGGGGCGGGAAGGTGCACCATCACTTCCCGGGGGAAGGGTGCCAAGCAAGCCACCCCGGGCCTGGCACCAGGAGCTCCAGCAGGGAACAAGGGGGCCCGGGCACCTGGAGACCGCCGCCCTCCCGGCCCCAGGGTCGTAGCATTAGGGTGGGAGGGGCGGAGAATCCAGAATCACCCAGCAGCGAAGAGTGCCGGGCGCTGTGCAAATAACGTGACTTTTACTGGGCATCAGCTCGCTCTGAACCCGTCCCGCTCCCTCCCTCTCTCGAGGAAACAGCTAGCCTTTCCTTGCTAGTGCCTTGAGGGGTAGAATAGGCAGCGGGCTCTTGAAACTGATTCGGGAGACGGAACTCAAGCTCCGAGCGGAATTCTCGAAAAGAACGGGGACATACGAAAGGGAAGTTGTCTCAGAAATCTCTTGAGTTAGGTTTCCCCGTGTTAACTCCTGCACGTGCTTGACTCCAGTCAGCCACCGTAGGCCCTGCAAGCCTCGGCACACTTTCCTCCGGTCCCTCAGCCGGTATTGCTCACCAACTGGCTTGCCTTGCGCACCCACCCCCTCCTTCCATCCCGTCTCCCCCGCTGCAGCCTCCGCGGGCCGGACCGCGCATGCGAACTAACGCCCGCACCGGCCCGGCGGAGGAGGAGGGAATGGAAATGAGGCTGGGCCCAGCAGCTAGCGCGCGCTCCCTCCCCTGCCCTCCCATCTCAGGGCGCGCGCCGGGCGGTGCAGAGTCCGAAGGCAGCGCCGCAGTGGCCGCGGCCCCCGAGGGAGGGGCCCGGAGCCCCGCCCCCAGGGAGGAGCCGCCCGCAGGTGAGGGGGCAGCGGTCCGGGCACAGACGCCAGGGTCTTCGGGAAGTAGACTGGGGGTGCTGATCGCCAGAACTCCCGGAACGGGGGAGGGTCCTGATGCATAGGTTCTGGAGGGGCTGCATGGGCGCCTGAGCCTTGGGAGAGTGCATTGGTGCCCGAATGCCATGATCCCAAGGGGTGCGTGGAGGCTCGGATGTTTGGGACCTCGAGGGAGAAGTCCATTAGGGGGTCTCTGAGTCGCAACACACGAGCCACGCTCTTTCTGTGTCTTCCTCCAGGTCTCCCCTCTACCCTCCACGGTTCCAGCTCCACGCAGGGGTTGAAATTTAGTGACAAGAAGAAGGCAGTTCACGCGGCGTCAATGGACTGAGACTAAGCCAAGAGCCGGGTAAAGCTACCCCTTCGATGTGAATCCCGCCCACTGAGCTCGTAGGCCCCTCCCCTGGGACAGAGTTGCTGAGCAACCGACTTTGGGTCTTATTAGTATAGCTCCACCCATCCCCGTCTTAGGTTCCTCGGCCGGTTCCGCCCACTCTGGACATAGGCCCCGCCTGCTCCGCGCTCTGGGGCGGCTGGGAGTTAGTTATAGAGGCCCCGCCCACTCCGCTCGAAGGCTCAAACGCTGAGGCTAAGTTCCAAATAGACTGCTTCTGGGTCGTTTGCATAACCCCGCCCATTGTGCCCTTAGGCTCCGCCCACCCTCGCCTTATAGGACCCCAGACTTAAATAGACCCTGCTCCTAAACATACTGACCCTTGTTAGGCTCTCAGCCCTTCCCCCAACAGCCTGATAAACACCGGCGTCGCCCCCTATCCCACCCTAGGCCCTCCCTCTAGGTTTCTGGGCCAGCAAGATGCTGGAGCGGGATGCTGAGTCTGTGGCCCGGGGCACCGATCCTAGTCCCACTGGCAAGGAGCCTGTGACCAAAGGAGAAGGTGAGGGCGGCTCCACCTGTGAGGAGGGGGCATTCTCCAGGAACTGGGGCCAAGAGAATCGTATGTTGAGGGAATCTCAGGGTGAAGTTTTGAAAGCCCAGGGTGATAACCATTTCGGATCCCCAAGAACGCCAAGCTCTGGGGAATCCTCCAGGTTGTCTTGGAGGGACCCCTCATTTCTAGGGGAGATGACATGCGGGATTTCAGGGTGATCACTTGGGAAGATACTAGAAACGGACACTTTAGTAGCTTTGGGGAAGCCTCAGCTCTGGGGTTCCAGCGAGGTAACCCTTTGGAGCCCCTTAGGATGGTGCATGGCAGGGGGTGAGAAGCAGGAACATGCCATTTGGGGAATCTCAGTATGACCCTTCAGGTGTCCAGACACACTAGAATGTCAAGGTCGAGGGGGAGCCTGGTGTAGACTCAGGGCGTTGGCTGCTTCCTGGAGCCCACCAACCCTCCTGTCCCCTAGCTCCCTACCAGGGCTCGCCGCAGAAGCCCAGCCAGT
>NW_020175468.1:6137983-6146542 GCF_003031525.2 Neophocaena asiaeorientalis asiaeorientalis | reverse complement strand
GCCCCCCGCCCCAGCGCCCGCACCGCTGCCCCGACTGTGACAAGGCCTTCTCGTACCCGTCCAAGCTGGCCACGCACCGGTTGGCACACGGCGGCGCCCGCCCCCACCCATGCCCCGACTGCCCCAAGGCCTTCTCCTACCCCTCCAAGCTGGCAGCCCACCGCCTCACGCACAGCGGCGCCCGTCCGCACCCGTGCCCGCACTGCCCAAAGGCCTTCGGCCACCGCTCCAAGCTGGCAGCCCACCTCTGGACCCACGCGCCCACCCGCCCCTACCCATGCCCCGACTGCCCCAAGTCCTTCTGCTACCCCTCCAAGCTGGCGGCCCACCGCCATACGCACCATGCCACCGACGCCCGTCCCTATCCTTGCCCGCACTGCCCCAAGGCTTTTTCATTCCCCTCCAAACTGGCCGCCCATCGCCTATGTCACGACCCCCCGACGGCGCCGGGCAGCCAGGTCACCGCCCGGCATCGCTGCTCCAGCTGCGGCCAGGCGTTTGGCCAGAGACGCCTCCTACTCCTTCACCAACGCAGCCACCACCAGGCCGAGAGCCCAGGGGAGCGGGAGTGAACCCTCCCTTTGGCTCACTGGCTCCCCGTGCTGCGAGCCCCGGTCAATAAAGAGGTGGCATCTCTGAGCCAGGCTGTATGGACTTGCCTCTTCCAGGTAGCCGGAAGGGAGGTTGGCCCCCACACTGGGCTCAGACTTAGCAGGAGGAACTCGTTTCTGGGAGGGGAAAACATCACCCACAGAGTTAGCACTGGGCCCCAAACCATGGACCTGGAGATGGCTCTGGTTTTTCACACCTCTTCATATGGCAAAGGTTAAACACCTGCTAGCACCCTGTACTGCTGAGGAGCATGGCGAGACAGGCGCTCCTCAACGTTGTGAGTTTAAACTAGTGCCTCCACTTTGGCCACTGAGTGTATGTATAAAACATTTTAAATGCACGCATGCTCGTGTCAACGATTCCACTTCTAGGAATTTATCCTATAGATAAGCACGTGAAAAAAGGTATAAGATTAAGGATGTTCACTGCAGTGCGATGGCAGCGGCCAAAGATGGGAAACAACCCGAGTGCCCATCAATAGGGGACCAGCTAACGAATTTACAGTACAGCCAGAGAATGGAAGATGTAGCTATAGGGGAAAAGAGTCAGCTCTACATGTACTGACATGGAAGTATTCCCAAGATATGCTAAATCATAAAAGCAAGAACAAGGGGTGTATACCAGTAGAGTAAAAGCAATTTTAAGGCCAAGCTTTGGAGCCAGCCCTGACCCACTAAAGAGCCGCAGGGCCTTGGACAAGCTTGTCACTTCTCTGAACTCAGATGCCTTATCTATAAAATGGGAGGGTTTTTTGTTTTTTAATTTGGCCACGCTGCGGGTTTTTAAATTTGGCTGTGGCTTGCGGGATCTTAGTTCCCTGACCAGGGATCGAACCAGGGCCTCGGAAGTGAAAGCACCAAGTCCTAACCACTGGATCGCCAGGGAATTCCCAAATGGGAGTATTATAAGGCCTTTACAAGCATCTTCTCAGGCAAAGATGGTTCCCCTCTTGGAGCCTGTTTCTCCAGCTATAAAACAAGGATGACTGAGCTAACACTGGACTGCTCTTCGTTCTACAGATATGAATTAAGCAGGTACCGTGTGCCGGGCCCTGCACAGGGTGTTAGGAACACAGCAGTGAACAAGACAGACCTGGTCTAGTGAGGGAGGTGGACACCAACCAAGTAGTGGCAAACACAAAGTAAAGAAGCCAAGTCCACTTTGAACAACAAGTAGGGGAGCCTTGCCTCCCTTCATACCAAGAATTATTACAAAGCTGTAGTAATAGGACGGTGGTGCTGGCTTGGGAATAGGCTAGTGGGAGGGCACTGAGAGCTCAGGAACAGACCTGCGCTTACGAGGTGCTAATAGGAGGCGGTCCCCACCTGTAGATCAGAGGTTGGCAAGCTTTTCCTATAAAGGGCCAGACAGTAGATCTGTTTAGATTTTGCAGGCCATACTGCGTCTGCCACAACTACCCGGTGCTGCTGTTGTAGCGCAAAGGCAGACACATGCATTGTGATATGTGGACGAGCGTGGCCGTGTTCCCATAAAACTTTATTTACAAAAACAGTAGGTGAGGGCTTCCCTGGTGGCGCAGTGGCTGAGAGTCCGCCTCCCGATGCAGGGGGCACGGGTTCGTGCCCCGGTCCGGGAAGATACCACATGCCGCGGAGTGGCTAGGCCTGTGAGCCATGACCGCTGAGCCTGCACGTCCGGAGCCTGTGCTCCGCAACGGGAGAGGCCACAACAGTGAGAGGCCCTCGTAATGCAAAAACAAACAAACAAAAAAACAGTAGGTGGGCTGGATTCTGCCTATGGAGTGTAGTTCGCCAGCCCCAGCTATAGATGAGTGGGGAAAGGATAGCTAATCTGTGAATGAGCTGATAGGGAAGAAAATTAAATGAGACCCTGTGGTAGGCAGAATAATGGTCCCCCAAAGATATCCACATCCTAATCCCCAGAACCTGTGAGTGTGTTGGCTTCCACACAGCAGAAGGGACTTTGCTTATGTGATGAAGGATCAGCTCTTAAGATGGGAGATTATCCTGATTATTCCAGTGAGTCCCAGTGTAATCACAAGGGTCCTTACATGGGAAAGAGGGAAGCAGAGGAGTCAGAGGAGATGTGCCAATGGAAGCAGAGACTGGAGTGATGCGGGACCGCGGGTCAAGGAATGCAGTCAGCTTCTAGAGGCTAAAAAAGGCAAGGAAATGGGTTCTCCCCTAGAGCTTCCAGAAGGAGCACAGCAAAATAAAAATTTAAATAAGTAGATAAATAGAATAAAAAATAACATTAAAATGAGGCTCTCTACCTCACAGCATACACAAAAATTAGTTTCTAGTGATTTAAGATCTAAGTCTGAAACACAAAACTCCAGAGCATTTAGATGGAAATAAAGGAGAATCCCTTAGTAACCTCAGAGGCAGAGAAAGTATCTTTAAGACACAAAAAGTACAGATCATAGAGGAAAAGACTGGTAAATTTGATCATAAGCAAACCAAGATACAACGATGATAGAGAGACAGTATTATGAGGGTAGACCTGGCAAATACGGTTAGATATAGAGGGTGAGGAAAGGCCTTCTTGAGGAGCTATTGTTCAGAGCTCAGATCTGAAAGCTGTGGAGGATGGAATGAGAGATGGTTTGTGGCATCTCCAGCATGAGGCTGGAACCAAGCAGACAAATGGAAATCAGGGGGCCTCAGGATTGCAGGCTGCTCAGCAAGGCCCTTGCGGTAGGGTGGTGGGATTGCAGGCCCAGCGGAGGGGCAGGCTCCCTCCCCCAAAGCCAGCAGTATGGCTTGTGTCCATATTTACCGTGGAGCTGCCCCGGAAGATTTCCTCCAAAGTGACCCCACCACCATCAACGTTTCAAGGACACAAACTCATCTTGGGGGTGTCCATCTGGCCCAACCTTACTTTGTCCAGATGGGAAAGCTGGGTGCAGGAAGGATGGGATTTGCCTGCAACCAAGCAAGGGAGAGTGCTGAGTCAGGGTGGATCCCGGGTTTTCCTGGTACCCCGCCCAACACCCTGCTACTCCTTGCACTTGTCCTGCCTGAAGACCTCTGCACTTGCTTTTCCTCTGCCTGGAATGGTTCCCCCAGAACCTCCCTTACTTCTCCCAAGTCCCTGCAGACAGGTGAGTCCGCTGAGACACCCTCCCTGATGACCCGATCACTCCCATCACTGTGTAACACTGCCTGGCTTTATCTGCTCACACAGCATTTATCGCCACCCCACACTGCGGGACACTTGCCGTCTCTCTCCCCCAGCAGAATGTCAGCCCCGTAAGAGCGGGGGACTCGTGTCTGTTTTTTCAGTCTGCAGCCCCACTGTCTCACACATGGTGGGTGTGGTTGGCAGAAAAATGGCCTCCCAAAGATGCCCACATCTTAATCCCTGGAACCTACAGATATGTTATGTGGCAAAGGTTGAATTAAGGCAGCATAAGGAATGAAGGTTGCTAAGTGGCCGGCTTTAAAACAGGAAGATTATCCCAGGTTATCCGGCTGGGCTCAGTGTAACCACAGGAAGAGTCAGTGTCAGAGTGACACAGCGTGAGAAAGACTCGACTGGCCGTCGCTGGCGTTGAAGATGGAAGGGGCGTGGGTCGTGGGCAGCTGCTAGAAGCTGGAAAAGACAAGAACGCGGATTCTTTCCCGGAGCCTCCAAAAGGAGCGCATCCCTGCCTACACCTTTTTTTAAAAATTTATTTATTTAATTTATTTATTTTTAGCTGCGTTGGGTCTTCGTTGCCGCGTGCAGGCTTTCTCTAGTTGTGGAGAGTGAAGGCTACTCTTTGTCGTGGTGTGCGGGCTTCTCACTGCAGTGGCTTCTCTTGTTGCGGAGCACGGGCTCTAGGCACCCGGGCTTCAGCAGCTGTGACTCGCAGGCTCTAGAGCGCAGGCTCAGTAGTTGTGGCTCGCGGGCTCTAGAGCGCAGGTTCAGTAGTTGTGGCGCACGGGCTTAGTTGCTCTGAGGCATGTGGGATCTTCCTGGACCAGGGATTGAACCCGTGTACCCTGCACTGGCAGGCAGATTCTTAACCACTGTGCCACCAGGGAAGTCCCCCTGCCTACACCTTTGTGTTTAGCCCAGTGAGACCCATTTTGGACTTCAGACCTCCAGACCTAGAAGGTTACACCTTTCTTTTGTTTTAAGACACTAAGTTTGTGGTCATTTGCTACCTAGCTCTGACCCTGCCCTTTGCCCTTCAACCCCTTCCTGACCTCCCCAGGATGAAGTCCAAGCTTCTCAGCCTGCCGTTCACAGTGCTTCTGGACCGCCCTGTCCTGCTTTCTACAGCGAGGGAAAGGCTCTCCATCGGTGCTGTCCAGCTCAGGAGCCAGTGAGCACTTGAACTGTGCCCAGTGTGACTGAGGAAGTGAATTTTTCCTTTTGTTTCACTGTCCTTAAGTTTATTTTATTCATTTATTCATTCATTTATTTATTTATGGCCGTACCGCGAGGCATGTGGGATCTTAGTTCCACAACCAGGGATCAAACCCGGGCCCCCTGCAGTGGAAGCACAGAGTCCTGACCACTGGACCACCAGGGAAGTCCCTGTCATTAAGGTTAAATAGCCACCTGTGTCCAGTGGCTACTGCACTGGACGGCACAGCTGCCAGGACTGTGCCCACCTTTCCAGCTAGGTCTGCCCCTAAAGCCTCGTCACCAGAGGGGCCGTGCTCCTTCAACTGCCCCCTGGGCACCAGGCTGGCTCCCACTTCCCGGCCTTCGCCCACACCATGGCCCTATCCTACCTTCTACCCTGACTCTCTAACGCCCAGTTCAGTTCCCACCTTAAATGTGGTGGATCCTTGAAGGGGGTTCAGGATTTGGGGGGGGTGATTAAAATGCCCCTTCCCCCAATTCTACCTCCCAAATGAGGTGATATCAAACCAGGCTGGTGACAGTTTCACAGCTACTTCTGAGAGCCCTGGAGAAAGGGAGATGCCCCTGGCCCAGAGAGCTGAGACTCAGACAGAGAGAGAGGCCTATCCCATGAATATGCCAGCCCCCAGTCCAGGACCCCCAGAGGGACAACTGAGACACAGGAATGGGCTCCAGGGAGGTCAGAAGCAGCTGAGGGTGGTGCTGTCAGATTCCTAATTCCCTACCACCTGCCACCAAAGGGGGGAGGGGCCCCGAAGAAGGGACAAAGAGCTCCTTCCCTACCAGACCCCAGACAGAGAGCCCTTCGTTCTTTCCGGGGCCCCAGCACAGGAGTCATTTGGCAGCCCAAAGACCCGGCCTTCAGAGGGGAGGCAAAACCAAACATAAGACAGAAAGCTGGGCGCCTGTCGTGGGTTCTGGGAGACACGCGTGAGAGGGGCAGCTGCTCCAAACCAAGTCACCTTTATTAATAAACTCATGTGTGTGAGAGCACATACTTCATGCCTGGGGCACCACCCCATAGAGCTGGTGGGGAAGTAACTTCTGCTTCTCGTTGCAACTGTAGATCCACCGGGGACGGACGAACACCAAGGAGGGGTTGTCCATCAAGGCCTGCACGGTGGGGTGGCGTGCATGCAGGAACATGTGAGCCAGGAGGGGGTCGGGGGGATGCTAGGGCAGGTTTGGTCTCCCTCTCCCTGCCCCTTCAGGACTCACCTCCTCAAAGCTGGGGTCCCACTCCTGTGCCGTGATCACAAACTGTACCCGGTCGCTCATATAGTCCTCAAGCTCCCTGGCAGGAGAAGAAAAGAGGCAGAGAATCGGTGTCCCCTCTCTTGACGCCCTACTCCCCAACCATCCTCGGAGGCCATTCCCCATCCCCATCTATGTCCCCTATAGGCCGCCTGTGGGTCCCCCACTCTCCCACGAGCCAGGCTCGCCACAGCCCCGAAGCCGACAGCTCCCGCAGGCGCCAATCCTTTCAGAAGGGCACTGTGGAGCCTCGCTTTAGAGAAGAGGAACCCGAGGGGAAGCTATGCATCCAGGGCTGCCCAGCAGCGTGAGCAGGTCTGGCATGAAACTCCACAGCCTGTGCCCAGCCTGGGGGTACGGCCTTCTCCATCCTCCAGATGGCCCTACTCCCCACGACCTACCACACCTCCTCCCCTGCCTCCCCTGTCCCCGGAGACTGACCCATTGAAGGCTGTGACATAACGGCTGAGCGTCCGCCGCTCGTCCCCCGGGAACTCCCCGTACAGGAAGAAGTGTTTGCCCTGGAAAAAGTCTGCAGGGGAGATGGCGGGAGAGCCGAGCATGAGGCCCCTGGAGTCCCAGGGCACCAGCCAGGAGCCACAGAACACGCAGAGGCAGGACAGCAAGGCCGGCGCAGCCGCCAGAGGGGGAAAGGGGTGTCCGTGTACAGCCTGGCACGGGAATAATCCATGACAAGCAGTGGTTCCCGCCAGGCCCATCTGAGCCTCTGGGGAGTTTTGCTTCATTTTGTTGCAAGAATGATAAAAGACGCAATTACTATTATTGCAACATGTCTCTTCCACCAGGTCAATCACTTAATTAGCTTGGCCTGGCTTGGAAATTTCACATCCTGCTACTTCCACGCCATGGCTGTCCCACTCCTTTTTAATCAGCGCCTTCTCTGGCTCTGACCTTCAGGGTGGTTCTTCGTTCCAGTTTGATATGATTTGCCATCAAGTTGCCGATGCCATGTTTGGGGCTTTGGAGGATCAAAGTACTTTCCTGCCCATCACCCATGAGGAACCGAGCAGAAACAGCTTCTTCCAGTGGCCACTGACCCTCACCTCTGCTCAGACCCTCTGACTGTCCGGCTCTCCCTTCATTCTCACTCTGTTTTTTTTGGCCTCACCGCGCAGTATGTGGGATCTTAGTTCCCTAACCAGGGATCGAACCCGTGCCCTCTGCAATGGGAGCACAGACTCCAGAGTCTTAACCACTGGGCCGCCAGAGCAGTTCCCCTCTCCTTTCATTCTTGACCTGGCCCTGACCCACGCCCCCAGCAATCATGTCTGGGGTGACGAATAACAATGCTGGCACCATGTAGGTCCCAACAGAGATCAGCGCCCATGCCCACAGCACCTGTGTTCCCCAGGCCCCACCACACACCGACAAAGCCGAACCCAGGGGGTGGAGCCTGGGCACCTGCAGATTTTAAAAGCCCCCGGGTGATCCTGAAGCCTAGGGAGTGGGAGGCCCCTGGCATGAGGGAGTGGAAAGCCAAAGGGGGTCTCGCCTGGGGCTGGGCTGTGATGGAAGCGGTCACAGCAGAAGTCAGGACAGGGACAGAGAGGGAAGTCAGGAGAGGATGCTGAAAGGAAGGGAACAGGCCTAAGAGGACAAGGAGGTGGCAAAGGCCAGGGACTGGGGGTGAGGAGCCTGGAAGACAAGTCACAGGGGGCAGCAGCCAGCCCAGGGCCGGCTGGGGCAAGTCATGGCAGAGAAGTAACAGGGCCAAATCCCACATCAGGAGGGAGGATTTCCCACCTGGGAGCTCGGGAATCGGCAGATTGGGAGACTCCGGGGGACCTTCATTGTCCGTGTTCTCATCCGTGGATCCTGCGTACGGGTCCTTGCCATTCTCCTCGCCAGAGGGCGGCCTTTGTTCCTTCTGCTCGGCCACCCTGGAGAGGCCAAGAGGGGTGGGGTAGGAGCATGCAGACCAGATGCCCCTCCCCGCAAGGCCAGGGCCACCCTGACCCCCAGCCCAAACCCTACCTTCTCAGCTCATCCTCGGTGTCCCCAGAATCTTCTGCCCCATTGTCCTGTCCTTCTGCGAATGGAAGCTTAGTCAATGCGAGGCCCATGCCTTCTCGTCTGGGAAGACCGGTAACCCTCCCTCCCAGTCTCATGCCTGAGCACAGATGCAGGCATTCCAACCCGCAGGCTCAGTGGGCCTCCAAATCCAGTTAGGGGTTGTGGGGGGTGGGACAGCCACCCTCTACCCCAGATCCATTGCCTGGAATCCAGCCCCTCCTCCCTCAGACCCAGAGTCCAGGCCCCCAGCCCCTCCCCCCTCAGACCCAGGATCCAGGCCCCCGGCCCCTCCTCCCTCAGACCCAGGATCCAGGCCCC
>NW_020175468.1:6134965-6137844 GCF_003031525.2 Neophocaena asiaeorientalis asiaeorientalis | reverse complement strand
GGTGAGCTAGGTCCTGCTGCCTGAGAGGGCTTGGCTTTGGTCTGGAGGCGCTGAGGAGGGAGGGTGGGTCAGCAAGGACGGAAGGGGCAGCGCGGGTGTGAGCGTGGGGGGGCGCCTGGAGGAGGCAGGAGTGGAGAGTTTGGGTACCATGACACACCCATGTCCCCCCCCTCCACTCCACCCTCCCCCGCCCGGGCCAGGGGCATCAGACCTTTCGGGGAGGCTTGGGGGCTTCATCCCCACTGCTGCCACCATGAGAGCCCCCCTCATCCTCGCTGCTCGAGTCGGGCCCAGCCATGAGGTACCTGGGGGAGGAATCAGGCCTCAGACAAACAGCAGATGTGTTCTCCGGGAGAGGTGGGGAGGGGGCTTAGGAAGCAACAGGCACTGGCTGTTTATTCAGTATTTACTAAATACTCAGGGTGGCAATCATGGCTCCTCTCCTAGCCCACCCTCCTCCCAGCTCCGGAAGGGCCCCAGAGACCCCCAGCCACCCACATCGGAGACCAGAGCACTTCCTGGCTTCCCTTCCCTCTTTGGGAAGAAATGCCTCATTTCAGAAAAGGAACAACAAAAAAAATCAGAAATAATTCTCCCTTTTGAGAATCAAAGTCAGTTTCTCATTAGGCGCTGAGTGCCCCTGCAGCTCCTCTGGGCAGACACCAGGCTGACTCCAACCCCGGCTCCTCCGCCCAGGCATGCTCTCCGCGTCTGTTCAGCCTGGCAAACCTGTTCTCTTCCTTGAAGACCCCTAGCTCACTGCAGTCCTCCCCTTGGGCCTGCTTCCAAACTGTTTTAGAGCTAAGTCCGGCCCCTCATCAAAGTCAGAGGCCTTCCAGGGCAGGACCCGACGTCGGGGGCCAGCATTGCACAGCCCAGCCTGGCGCCAAGCAGGGGCTTCGGGTGAAGGAATGTGAACGGGCGCTCTCTGCCCTGAGGCTTTGGGAATGCTGTGTCTCCAGCCTGCAGTGTCCTTTTCCTTCACTAAGCAGACTTCCCAGAGCCCTGCACGGACCGCCCCTCGCTGCCCCGCACTGTGTCTCCCGCCCTGCCCCTCCTCCTCTGGGAAGTCTGCTGACTCTGGGCCAGAAGGGCCTGGCCTGATTTCTCTCCAGATCCCTGACACTGCCCAGCATGGGGACAAGGGGCAGGGTCGGGGTGTGCGTGTGTAAACCACATGCGCGCAGGGAGGCCTCACCTCCGAGAGGGCAGCCGCCGCCGCATGCGGTGACAGTCCAGCACCCACTCTTTCCGCACGATTCGGCCTCCGAGGCCTAGGACCTGGCTGTACTTGGGGGTGTTGGCAAAGGCGCAGCTGGCAGAGAGCGGAATGGAGGGTGTCAGCCCGGTGTGATCTGAGAGGTGAAGGGCAAAGAGGGACAAGGGGCACGGAAAGAGAGAGACAGGGAGAGACACGGGACAGATGTGGGAGAAGCAGAAAAGACACAGGGAGGCCGAGGGGAAGACTTTAAGAATCAGAGGGAAGAAGAGAAAGAGAACAAGAGGCAGAGGATACAGAGAGGTGAAGTAACAGAGAGAAGGCAACACAGAGGAGACGAAGAGAGGCAGAGGAGAGGCAGCGGGGAGCGTGGGGAGGGATCGCAGGCCTACATGAGATGGGTGCTGTCTGGAGTCCAGTCTGGACGATACTTGGCCCCCAGCTCCAGGGCCTTGTCCCGGAGCTCCGAGCGGAAGGGGTTCTGGAAGCCGCTCAGTACCACCACCACACCCTGAAGGATCTTCCCCAGCTCCTGCGGGCCGGCGCGGGGGGCCCTGGGCTCAGCACCTTCTCCTCGGGGCTTCCCTGGCGCCGCCCCCCGTGCTGCGGCAGGGACAGGGGCAGTGGCTGGGGTAGGGGTGGGAGCTGACACTGGGGAGGCCAAGGAGTGGATTCAGTCAGTAGCTGTAGGGCTACACCCCCAGCCCTTCCCTACCCAGACCCAGAATCCAGGCCCCCGGCCCCTCCCACCTCAGACCCAGGATCCAGGCCCCCGGCCCCTCCCCCCTCAGACCCAGGATCCAGGCCCCTGTGGGAACAAGGAATCCAGTTTGCTCACATTTGGGTCTCTTGAGGGCGGGTGGTGAGGGCTGGGTGGACGGTTTGCTGGGGGTCTTCTTTTCTTCGTGGCTCAAATCCAGCTTCCTCTTGCCTCTGGGGGACTCCTGAGGATGAGGGGGTGGGATGGGCCGAGGCCTCCAGCTCACCTCCTCCCTTTCCATCCCACCAGGGTCCGATGATCTTACCTTGGAGGTGCTGCCTACTGTCTTGGAGGCCGGAGAGGCAGAGGAGGCGGCACTGGAGGCCTGCAGTGTAGCAGCTGCATAGCTGGGTCCTGCTGGGTCACTGGCTGCGACTGCAGAGGGAGAAAGTGGAGCCAGGCTGAGAGGGCTGGACCCTCAGACCCTTCGGCTCCTATCCATGGGACACAGAGTGTTGTTCCCAAGACCTGAGAGTGACCCAGGAGTCCAGGCCCCCGGCCTTTACTCATTCAGGACCCAGGTTTCCCGCACTCACCTGGGGGGGTCTTGTTGATCCGGCTGAAGAAGAGAGCCCCGGGTCTCAGCGAGCTGGCGCTCTCATCCTCCTCCTTCACGCGGAACTGGCCGAGCTTGGTCACTTTCTAAGGTCCCACAAGGTCAGCGCAGTGGGAGGGCTGTCAGCAGGGTGGGGTGAAGAGGTGGGGAGAAGGTTCTGGGCGGTGGCAGGTAGAGCTTACCTGGGATGAGGCCTCGGCCTCCTCTTTGTCTGGGGGGCTGTGAAACCTTACAAAACTCAGGCCATAGGGGGCATCCTGGGAGAGGAGGGGTGGGAATCAGGGAGTGTGGCCAAAGACTAAGGCTTGGCCCCAATCCCTTTTATTTCCAGAAACCACTTTCTG
>NW_020175468.1:6112348-6134761 GCF_003031525.2 Neophocaena asiaeorientalis asiaeorientalis | reverse complement strand
TTCGGCCTCCGAGGCCTAGGACCTGGCTGTACTTGGGGGTGTTGGCAAAGGCGCAGCTGGCAGAGAGCGGAATGGAGGGTGTCAGCCCGGTGTGATCTGAGAGGTGAAGGGCAAAGAGGGACAAGGGGCACGGAAAGAGAGAGACAGGGAGAGACACGGGACAGATGTGGGAGAAGCAGAAAAGACACAGGGAGGCCGAGGGGAAGACTTTAAGAATCAGAGGGAAGAAGAGAAAGAGAACAAGAGGCAGAGGATACAGAGAGGTGAAGTAACAGAGAGAAGGCAACACAGAGGAGACGAAGAGAGGCAGAGGAGAGGCAGCGGGGAGCGTGGGGAGGGATCGCAGGCCTACATGAGATGGGTGCTGTCTGGAGTCCAGTCTGGACGATACTTGGCCCCCAGCTCCAGGGCCTTGTCCCGGAGCTCCGAGCGGAAGGGGTTCTGGAAGCCGCTCAGTACCACCACCACACCCTGAAGGATCTTCCCCAGCTCCTGCGGGCCGGCGCGGGGGGCCCTGGGCTCAGCACCTTCTCCTCGGGGCTTCCCTGGCGCCGCCCCCCGTGCTGCGGCAGGGACAGGGGCAGTGGCTGGGGTAGGGGTGGGAGCTGACACTGGGGAGGCCAAGGAGTGGATTCAGTCAGTAGCTGTAGGGCTACACCCCCAGCCCTTCCCTACCCAGACCCAGAATCCAGGCCCCCGGCCCCTCCCACCTCAGACCCAGGATCCAGGCCCCCGGCCCCTCCCCCCTCAGACCCAGGATCCAGGCCCCTGTGGGAACAAGGAATCCAGTTTGCTCACATTTGGGTCTCTTGAGGGCGGGTGGTGAGGGCTGGGTGGACGGTTTGCTGGGGGTCTTCTTTTCTTCGTGGCTCAAATCCAGCTTCCTCTTGCCTCTGGGGGACTCCTGAGGATGAGGGGGTGGGATGGGCCGAGGCCTCCAGCTCACCTCCTCCCTTTCCATCCCACCAGGGTCCGATGATCTTACCTTGGAGGTGCTGCCTACTGTCTTGGAGGCCGGAGAGGCAGAGGAGGCGGCACTGGAGGCCTGCAGTGTAGCAGCTGCATAGCTGGGTCCTGCTGGGTCACTGGCTGCGACTGCAGAGGGAGAAAGTGGAGCCAGGCTGAGAGGGCTGGACCCTCAGACCCTTCGGCTCCTATCCATGGGACACAGAGTGTTGTTCCCAAGACCTGAGAGTGACCCAGGAGTCCAGGCCCCCGGCCTTTACTCATTCAGGACCCAGGTTTCCCGCACTCACCTGGGGGGGTCTTGTTGATCCGGCTGAAGAAGAGAGCCCCGGGTCTCAGCGAGCTGGCGCTCTCATCCTCCTCCTTCACGCGGAACTGGCCGAGCTTGGTCACTTTCTAAGGTCCCACAAGGTCAGCGCAGTGGGAGGGCTGTCAGCAGGGTGGGGTGAAGAGGTGGGGAGAAGGTTCTGGGCGGTGGCAGGTAGAGCTTACCTGGGATGAGGCCTCGGCCTCCTCTTTGTCTGGGGGGCTGTGAAACCTTACAAAACTCAGGCCATAGGGGGCATCCTGGGAGAGGAGGGGTGGGAATCAGGGAGTGTGGCCAAAGACTAAGGCTTGGCCCCAATCCCTTTTATTTACAGAAACCCCTTTCTGGCTCTTTCCCTCCTATGGACACACACATGCGGGGACGTGACCGCATGATAACGACAAGGATGATAACAGCAAGCTGTCATTGAGCCCTAACTTGGGGTCAGGCTCGGTGTAAAGCCCTTCACATGCACCAGCTCCTTAAGCCTCTGCTGGGTGTCTAAGCAAATCCACTCTGCGTACCAAACTCCTGCCTGTGGAATGGGAGGGAGGGCTGGGTATCACTTCTGGAACTCAGAAATGCTCCAGACTCTTTCCCCCTCTGCTGGGTGGATGCAGAGCCATGAGATGGAAGGAGACTGGGTCCGGGATGACTGGCCAAACACCTCCCGGGACAGATCCAGAGGTATAAGAAGTATACCTTTACTGTGTGCTGTCATTACATACTCGGGTCTCGTCACCACAGCTTAGCATCCCTAACTTACAGCAACCCCGTAAGGATCAGGAAACTGAAGCCAGAGGTCACACAGCTAAGGAGTGGAGAAGCCAGGTTTTAAACCAGCGTTCTGACTCCAGATCTCGTGATATTAACTCTGAGGCCCAATTCTACGAGGCCCCATCTCCAACAAGTCAGCAGCTCCCCCTCCCAATTCCCCTGAGGTCTTGCAGGTCATCCTTCCTCATCTCCCTCCAGGAAGCGAAGATTCCTATACGGGAAGGACCTCAAACCAATTTCAGAGAACGCAGGAACCCAGCCTCCTTGTAATCCCACGGGGAGACCAACTGTCCGGTCCTCCCAGCCCTCTGGGACTCAACATCGGCCTCTCGTCTCTCTCGTGGCTCGGGACCAAGGACCCCACTCCCACCCTGGGTACCTTGCTGTAGGGCTGGCTGCAGACAATTTTGACGCGGTCCCAGCGCTTCTCTGCTGCTGCCCGGACCAACTTGTCGGGCCCAAAAATGCGAACGCGGTTGGAATTTGAGCCACTGCGACTCTCGGAAGGGGACATGAAAGACGAAGTGACCAGAAGGACCTGGGGAAAGGCACAGAGGATGAGAACCAGGCCTGGCTGGTTTCAGTGACACCTCCTGGGGGCTGGAAGAGGGCAGGGGCCTGAGCAGGGACCAGGGAGTCGCCAGATCCAGCTGTACCTCAACCTGCCTCAGGGCCTCTAGACTCTTCTCATTTCTGGGCCTCCAGTCAGTCCTTCCCTGACACAGGCCCCAGAGGGGTCCTTCTAGTGCCAGATCTGAACCACCCTTCTCTAAATTCTTCCAGAGTCTTCCATATCTGGCCACATGGCGGGAACCCTCAGGACAGGGAGCTTCAGGAACCCTCACCAGCAGAGGATATTCACAATGACTGGCACAATATTCACACACCTTATTGTATTTTTTTTTTTTTTTTTTTTTTGGCCGTACCACACAGCTTGTGGGATCTTAGTTTCCTGACCGGGGACTGAACCTGTGCCCTTGGCAGTGAAAGCATGGAGTCCTAACCACTGAACCACCAGGGAATTCCCTCAAACACCGTTTTGAAACGCACAGCTGAGTCAGCAGAAGAGAGGCCAGAAATCACAGTGCAGAATCCAAAGAGGTAGGGGAGCTGCACCCATTACTAAGTGACTGCCTCTCAGTTCAAACCCGCCCTCAAAAAACAAACAAACAAAATAAATAAAGAATAAAATAAAATAGAAAAAATACAAAAGAAGAAAAGACAAGAAAATATTTTAAAAAGAAAAGAGAAGAAAAGAAAAGAAAACACCCCACCCTTGGTAGCTCAGCTCTGGGATGCTGGGGACGTTTCTAATCTCCAGCTGCTCCTTGTCAGGCTCTGCCAGCAGGGGGAGCTAGAGAGACAAGGCTGGAGGAGGGAGGCGGGACCTGAGCCTTCTTGCAGATCCCCCGAGCAGCACCCAGGTGTGCTTCGCTCCTGCGTCTGCAGCTGTTGTTCTTCCCCCGGGGCGGCAGATGAATCCAGTTTGCAGCTTCCCAACACCTGCAGAACTGGCCTCACTGCACCCTCTCAGGGACATACCAGAACCAGCCAGGGAGCTCCCCTTCCTCAGGGTCTGAGTTTCAGCTCCAAGGGCCCCACCTCCAAGCTTGGAAACATCTACCCTTCAGTCATGCCAACCTCTTCCTTTTGTTCCTCCAACCCTAAGGGCGGTGACTGCCCCCTGCAGTTGCTTCCGCGTCCTGCCTTAGTCTTCTGGCCTCTTCGGTTCAATACCTTGTTACTAATTCTTTACGTTAATTCTCTCTGTTAAACTAACTGGTGTGGTTTCAGTCTCCTGGTGGGACCCTGACTGATACAGTGGGTGGCACTGATGTTGGTGATTCCCGGTGGCACAGAGCTTGATTTTAAAGGGCTCTAGGTGGTGGTAGCAGGAGAGACCAAGAAAGAAAGCCTGTGCTCCAAGTCAGGAAGAAAGGCATCTTAGGGACCGTGCCACAGAGCAGAGAGCTGGGCCTCTCCAAAGGGCAACACGCTCCGTGGGTAAATTAGGAAGGAATGTGCCTTGTGGGAAGAGTCAGTGGGAGGCTTTAGCTCTGGGGAGACAGCAGAGAAAAGCTGAAAAATTCTCTCTGGAGACTCCTAACCGCAGGTCTGTACTCTCAAGGATTTGCAGTAAAAATCCACACTAGTTATCTGCGTGGAAGAACCCAAGGTGAAAATTTTAAGTGGTCCCATGTATGTAGTATCACCTGGTGCCGGGGCAAATCCTCTTTGGAGGAACGTACTTCAAACCAGGCCCTCAAAGAATTCCCACAGATACACTCCCCAAACGCAGAATCAACAATCACACACACACACACACACACACACACACACACCCATGAGGCATAAGGAAACAGGCTGCCATGATTTAGGGTCAGCAGAAACTATAAACTGCAGACTCAGACCCACAAAGACTGCACATATTGACATTATCAAACACACAATATAAAAGTAATTGTGTTTAACAGTCTAAAGAAATAAATGGAGCTATTAACAGTATGACGAAGGAACAAAAACTGACCAGGCAGTTTTGAAAAGCAGTGGAAGAGCTGTGTGCCCAACACTAAGGGATGAACCGTGATTGGTCCAAGTGGTCCGATTCCCTCTGCCAGTGGCTGGTCCAAGGATGGACAATTCGATGTTAAGAGGAAGGCTGCTGGAAGCTTTTGGAAAAGATTTTCCTTCTTCATTAAAGAGAAACAGAGGATGGAAGAAAACCACTGCTTTTCTGCCATTCCACTCCTCCGCTTTCTGCTTCGGATGCTACTAGGTGATAGATGGAGCCATAGCAACCATCTTGTAACCATGTGGGCAAAGTCCAAAAGAATCAAGAGGTGCCCAACCAAGCACCCTGACTTTGTTCAGTTGCCCAATCAACTCTGGGTCTGCCTAATGCTGGACTTCCCTCCTAAGGAAACAATATATATTCTTAGGCAGTAAGCCACCTTTAGTTGGGTGTAATCTGTTACTTAGTCTCTTTTCTAACTGACATGCTGTGAAATTAGAAAACAAAAGCTTTTTGCTGAGAAAAACATAGACTGTAACTAGATATCTCCTTGTGCTCAGCTCTTGATTATGAAAAGGAAACAGCAAAGATGACAAAAATTATACAGAAGGGAAGCCAGCTCCCTGGCCTTGACTACACTTGTTTATAAAAGGGCTGATTCTGAGCCGATGGGAGAGCTGAATTACCATCTAGTGACTAAATGAAGGGGCAACACAAGCTGTGGTTGGCAGCTGCCACCCACACTAAGGGGGAGCCTCCCTCACAATATACTCTCCTCCCACTCACTGTGAAGAGAAAACAACTCCAGTTGTTTTATTATCCAATACTGTCTTTAAGGTTCTAGGATTAAACCTTTATTCTCTAGACTGCGTTAACCTTGCAAGCTTAGATATCCCCTTTGCAGAACTTGGAGGGGTTAAAAGAAAAAAATGTTGGGACTTCCCTGGTGATCCAGTGGTTAAGACTCCGCGCTCCCAAGGCAGGCGGCCCAGGTTTGATCCCTGGTCAGGGAACTAGATCCCACATGTCGCAACTAAGAAGCCCGCATGCCGTAACCAAGACCCAGTGCAGCCAAATAAACAAACAATAAACAAATATATTTTTTTAATGTTGATGATTTTGTAGAAAATGTCACTAGTTATTAAAATATGTGCCTTTGGCTTCGTTTGTATGGGTGACATCGAAACGGACCAGTCCTGCTCGGCCCTTTTTCCTTTTCTTTCTTGACTCTTCCAACCTATCTAGTCTCTGGGCAGAAACCAGACCTTATAAGTCCCAGAGTCTTTAATTCAGTCTTGGCTAGCAGTTATAACAAAACTTCCAGCAGAAGTTTAATTAAAAACCTTGAGAGAATGGGAGACTATTGACATAGGGGTTTTCATACTCTGAAAAGATCAAGCCCTAAGCTAACCATTCCACCTTTCTAGGTAGATAAGATAAGAATAATAAAGATTCACATGCCCGATTAGATAGTTTTAGCTAACAATGCACTTACTCTGTCTCCATAATTATAAAGTAGAATTTTGATCTAAATCTCTTTGCTAAGAAGCACAGAAAACTCTTTTTTTATAGTCCCAAAGATTGTTGATTTTATTTAAAATTTGAAACAAGGAGGCCATTAGACTCAGTGACTCTAGTGCCTTAGGTAGCCTAAGTAAACCAACCAAAATCTAAGCCAGAGTTGGTGTACTCGAATCTAAGAAAATGAAATCAACTAATCGTGAATAGCCAAGTCACTAGATTTTCCCAAGTAAGGGAACCATTTAAGCTCTAGCCAATTAAATAATTGCTTTGCTTTGCTTCCCTGTTTTCTCTCTAAACATCTCTGTCCTAGCCCATCCACACAGCACCCCTAATCATTTTTCAGTTTTGGCTGCCTGATTTGAATTGTTTGCTCAAATAAACTCTTCAAAACATAATGTGCCTTAGTTTGCCTTTTTACAACTTATAGAACTTTTATTTTATTATTATTATTTTTTGGGCCACACCACGCAGCTTGTGGGATTTTAGTTCCCCGACCAGGGATGGAATCTGGACCCTCGGCAATGAGAGCGTGGCATCCTAACCACTGGATCTCCAGGGAATTCCCTAGAACCTTTAGAATAAGAATGTGTGTTCAAGGAAAACCTCACTGGTTAAAACGTACCTTGTAAGGTGGAAAAAGCACTTGATAAAATTCAACACACATGCATTTAAAAGACCGGCAATATCAAGTATAAGTAAGGATGGGAAGCAAAAAGAACTCATATACTGCTGAAGGGAATATAAACTGATACAACCATTTTGGGAAACTGTCCATTTCTAATAAGGTTAAAACATACATCTACCTGAAGACCCTGCAATTCGACTCTTACGTTATTTACCTAAAAGAGATCTCTACACAGAGGCTTGTACAAGAATGTTCACAGCAGCTTTTTTCATAATAGTCAAAAAGTGGTGGACTTCCCTGGTGGTGCAGTGGTTAAGAATCCGCCTGCCAATGCAGGGGACACGGGTTCGAGCCCTGGTCTGGGAAGATCCCACATGCCGTGGAGCAACTAAGCCCATGCGCCACAACTCCTGAGCCTGCGCTCTAGAGCCCACGAGCCACAACTACTAAAGCCCACGCGCCTGGAGCCCGTGATCTGCAACAAGAGAAGCCACCGCAGTGAGAAGCCCGCACACCGCAACGAAGTGTAGCCCTCACTCGCTGCAACTAGAGAAAGCCCGCGTGCAGCAACAACGACCCAACGCAGCCAAAAATAAATAAATAAAATACATAAATTTATTAAAAAAAAAAAAAAGTGGTGGGGAGTTCCCTGGCGGTCCAGTGGTTAGGACTCAGCACTTTCACTGCTGGGGCCTGGGTTCAATCCCTGGTTGGGGAACTAAGATCCTGTAGGCTGCACGGCATGGCCAAAAAAAAAAGTGGCAACAGCCCAGATGCCCGTCAACGAGAGAATGGATGAACAAATTGGGATCTACGCTTACAGTGATATGGCTCAACAATAAGGTGGAACAGACCGCTGACATATACATGATATGTCAGAACACCAAAAAAACAGTACGTTGAGTAAAGCCAGCCACAAAGAAAGAACACATGCTATATAAAATTCCACTTATGTGAAATTCTAGGACAGGCAAGAAAAGAGATCAGCGGTGGCCTGAGCTGAGGGTGGGAGGAGTGACTGCAAAGGGACACGAGGGAACTTTCAGGAAGGCCAGCGATGCTCTGCGTCTTGATCTGGGGGACAGTTACGCGGGTGTGTACATCTGTCAAAACGCTGACCTGTGCATTTTATTATATGCGAAATATACCTCAATTGAACAAAATTTTTCACTGCAAGAAAACAACTGATTTGTTCACTTAAAATTGTAACCTCTCTTTTTCACAGTAGGTTGATTTTTACCCCAGATCATTTTGCTGACTGACCAGCTGGCTCATTATGGTCTCACCGCTCCGGCTTGAATCCATTCAACTGGTTAAAAAAAGGATTGGGCCAATTTTCAAATTTCAGTAAGTCCCCTACATACAAACTTTCAAGTTGCGAACTTTCAAAGATGCGAACGTGCCCCTGTATGCCAGCTGTTGTACTGTGCTACTGTACTTTTCAAGGTACTCTACTGGAAGATTAAAAATGTTTTCTTTACTTTCTGCGTTTGTTTTTTAGGTATTATTTGTGTGAAAAGTATTATAAACCTATTACAGTACAGTACTATACTACTGTGTTAGTTGGGTACCTAGGCTAACTTTGTTGGACTTATGAACAAACTGGACTTACAAACAGGCTCTCGGAACGGAACTCGTTCATATGTAAGGGACTTACTGTATTTGTAATAGAGCAAAAGGCTTGTAAACATTTGTCACAAATAAAGTAACTAAGAGAGGCACCCCAAGCAATTCGGAATCTCAACTGGCTGCGACATCTCTGAGAAGTTCTGGGACCAGAAGCAGAGGAGTTTTGCTCTCAAGCAGCGACTGAATCGTAGAACAAACAGGTGCCTCTGGTTGTTTCTGCAGCCATGTTGCAATTTCAGCCAAATCCCTGCTGCACACAGCTTATCACCTGGGTCTGCTCTTTGTCTCCGGGAACCCTGGGCTCCTCTGGAGGGCCACCGTCAGTGTGACTCGCCTCCACCCTGGTCTGGAGCCTGGGAGGTCTGGGGCCTCGATGGGGGCGCCTGGGGCAGGGATCAGCAGGGGCTTACCTCGTAGTCCTGCTCCCCGGCCCCTCCGGCTGAGCTGCCCACCAGCACCTCCACGAAGGCCGAGCCGTCGTTCCCGATGTGCACGCGGTGTATCTGCTCTTCCTTCTCTAACTGCAGGGGAGGGAAAGCGCACTGTCAGTGCCGCTCTGCCCCCCTCCCCCAGCTCTCTGTGGGACCTCGGAAGAGGGATGACCCCCATCCGGGCCCCCTCGTCTCCTTGCAAAGTCAGCTCGGTGACAGTGAAGACAGGGCTGAGTGGGGCCACTGCGTCCCCTGCACGCAGCACAGGGTGTAGAGTCAGAGCTCGAAAATATTCACCGACCGACCGCGTAAGCTCCCACACCCACTTCCCTGACTCTGCCGGACTCTGCCGGATGGGCCGCTAACCCGCCACCACGGAGTTCTCCTTGGTGGCGCTATGCAGACAAATGGCACATCTGTCACCCCCAACCCCAATCACACAGGGCTCCGGGGAAGCTCCCTGAGGGTAGGGGCCTAGTCTGGTTTGGCTCACCACTGATTCCTGGGTTTGAGTCCCAGCTCTGCCACACGCTAGCTATGTGGCCTTGTCAGCTCACCTCTTGGAGCCTCAGTTTCCTCATCTGTAAAGTGGGGATGGTCACCCTATCTAGGGTTATGCACGTAAATACTACGGCCTCAGGGACCGGCATGTAGCAGGCACCCTGCCACTGCCAGTCAGGAAGCAGTATTAGTCGCTGCTTGATGACTATTTGTCAAAAGAAGGCAAGAGGTGACTGTAGGATGGCTTGCCCCCAAAGTTTCTGCCATTCCTGTCTGACAGTAAAGGCCATGTGGGGGTGGAAGGCAGTTAAGAATGGCTGAAGCAAGTCTCCTGCTTTCCACTCTGGGGATCTTTTATTTGGCTCCTAGAATGACAAGTTACTACGACCCCCAAAGGTACCTAGTCTGCCACCCTACACCAGGATCATCTGACGGTCGGTCCGATCTGCCCTGTCACCTCCCCGTCGGGAGGCGGCCCGGACACTGCCTGCACCCTGCGGTAGGCAGGAACATCCCTCCGGGGAAGGAAGGAGCCTGGGCTTGTGGGGAGGTCAGCCTGACTTCAAATCCAGCCCTGCCACTTCCAAGCGGTGCAGCCCTGGGTGGCATATAACCTCTCTGAGCTGCAGTTTCCTCACAAGTGAAAGGCGAGGGTCATCATAACAGTCCTCCTTCCGAGGGGAGTCTAGATGACACATACTAACCACCGCAACCCACAGCCATTGCAGCGGACATCTAAGTGCTCAGATGTGGCAGACCCATAATAGCTGTATCTTCTCTCCGCCCCACAGCTCTTCGAGAGAGACAGGAGCTGTTATTATCTCTATTTCACACGTTAGCAAATGGAGGCAGGAAGCGGTTGTGTCACTTCCCTGAGGTCACACAGCTGGCGCCCAGGCAGCCTGGCTGGGCTAAAATAAAGGTGTCAGCAGGGCTGCATTCCTTCTAGAAGTTCTGGGGGAGAATCGTTTCCTTGTCTTTTTTTTTTTTTATTATTAAAGCTTTTTTAAAAAATTAATTTATTTTATTTATTTTTGGCTGCATTGGATCTTCATTGCGGTGCGCGGGCTTCTCACTGCGGTGGCTTCTCTTGCTGCGGAGCACAGGCTCTAAGCTCGCGGACTCAGTAGTTGTGGCGCATGGGCTTAGTTGCTCCATGGCATGTGGGATCTTCCTGGACCAGGGCTCGAACCCTTGTCTCCTGCATTGGCAGGGGGATTCTTAACCACTGTGCCACCAGGGAAGCCCATTTCCTTGTCTTGTTTCCAGCTTCTAGAGGCCCCTGCACTCCTCGGCTGTGGTGCCTTCCTCCATCTTTGGAGCCAGCAATGGCATTGCTCCAACCTCTGCTTCCGTCTTCACATCTCCTCTGACTCTGGTTCTCCTGCCTCCCTCCTTCCCTTTTAAGGACCCTTGTGATTGCGCTGCACACACCCCCCAATCATCCAGGCCAATCTCACCATCTCAAGATACTCAGTTCGTCACATCCACAAAGTCCCTTTTGCCACATAAAGGACATATTCACAGGTTCTGGGATTAGGATGTGGATATCTACTGGGGGCATTATTCTGTCTACCACACTTAGCTAAGCTCTTCCTGGGCCAGGCATCACTGAATCCTCACAATCACCTTGGAAGGAAGGGTCTGTAACTCTCCCAGCTTCACAGATGGGGAAACTGAGGCTCAGGCAGGTAAATAAATGGCTCACATGTCACACATAGCTAGTGACTGGAAGAGAAATTCAGACCCAACTGCCTGACGACAAGCCAACACTGCTTCTCAATTCCCCAGTTTCAATCCTTGACATAAAAACTCAACACCTTGGGAATTCCCTGGTGGCCCAGTGGTTCAGACTCTGAGCTTCCACTGCAGGGAGCAAGGGTTCGAACCCTGGTCAGGGAACTGAGATCCTGCATGCCGTGGGGCGTGGCTGAAAAAAAACTCTGCCTCTCCCACATTTAAAGTATGGGGTCCTCCATCTAGTAGGATGTATATATATATATTTTTAATGAATGGTTCTTATTTCATATATGACTACTTCTACTTTAAACACACACATATACCCCCCTGTCTTTCTTTTGATAAATAAAAAATCTCTTATAAAAACATGGAAACAACCTAAATGCCCATCAGTTTATGAATGGATACACACTGTATGATATTCCCTACAACGGAACAGTATTCAGCTGTAAAAAGGAATGAAGCACTGATCTAAGCTACAACATGTAGGAACCCCGAAAACCTAATGCTAAGTGAAAGGAGCCAGACAAAAGGCCACATATTCTATGGTCTTATTTATATGAATGTCCAGTATAGACAAATCCATAGAGACAAAAAGTATATCAGTGATACATATACACACTAGTATATATAAAGTAGAGAACCAACAAGGACCTACTGTACTGCACAGGGAACTATACTTCATATTTCGTAATAACCTATAATGGAAGAGAATCTGAAAAAAAATCTAAAACTAACACAACATTATAAATCAACTATACTTCAATTTTAAAAAACTGGAGGGACTTTCCCGATGGCGCAGTGGTTCATACTCCATGATCCCAACGCGGGGGGCCCGGGTTTAATCCCTGGTCAGGGAACTAGATCACGTGTGCATGCCACAACTAAGAGTTCACATGCCACAACTAAGGAGCCCGCCTCCGCAACTAAGGAGCCCTCGAGCCACAACTAGGAGCTCACTGGCCTCAACTAAGGAGTCCACGTGCTGCAAATGGGGAGCCGGCGAGCTGCAACTGAGGAGCCCGCCTGCCACAACTAAGACCCAGCACAACCAAATAAAAATAAATAAATGAATTTTTTTTTAAGTTTAAACTAAAATAGTAATATATTTTTTCTTGAAGATTTAAAAATTAAAAAGAAGGTTAATATCAAGTGCTGATTTAAATGTACACCAGCAGTGTTAAATGCAGATTAATTCAGTAAATTCACTTGAGTGAAAAAAATAAAATAAAATAAACAATTGAATTCCCTATTTTAACAAAAGTACATCGGTGGTTGCCAGCAGCAACCTGGGGAAAGGGGAATAGGGAGTGATCACTTAATGGTTTTCGGTTTGTTTTTGGGGTGATGAAAATGTTCTGGATTAGATAGCAGGAATGAAGGCAGAACATGGTCAATATTCTAAAAAACCCTGAACTGTACACTTCAAATGGTTAAGACCTTTACATTACGTGAATTTTACCTCAAGAAAAAAGACGTGAGTGTTCAGTAAGTATCAGCTGTGAGGAGAAAGGCTTAAGCACAGGGTGAGTCATCTGTGGCCCGGGTTTGTGTGTGCCTTTCCCAGGAAGACAGAATTCACGACAGTGGAAGAAATGAGACATGGAAGGTTTGCAAAGTCCCAGAGACATCTTATTAAAAAAACTGTTCCAAGACAAACATCATATTTTATTGCTTCTATGCCGAGTCTATAAAAAAAAGAAAAAAAGAAAAAAAAAGATACAAACGAACTTACCTACAAAACAGAAAGAGACTCACAGACTTAGAGAACGAACTTATGGTTACCAGGGGGAGGGGTTGGGAGGAGGCACAGACTGGGAGTTTGGGATTGACATGTACACGCTGCTATATTTAAAATAGATAACCAACAAGGACCTACTGTATAGCACAGGAAACTCTGCTCAATACTCTGTAATAACCTGAATGGGAAAAGAATTTGAAAAAGAATAGATACATGTATTCGTATAACTGAATCACTTTGCTGTACACTTGAAACTAACACAACATTGTTAATAAACTCTACTCCAATATAACAACAACAAAAAAAACTGTTCCACATCCATGAAAGAATAAGGTAGAACTTGATGCACCATTAAAGAGAATAAGGTAGAACTTGATGCCATGACAATGGATCTCCAAGATACAGTTTCTTGGAAGAAAACAAGGGAGAGGACTGTTTACATACAGTGTACTTTTTAAAAGGTCGGGAGGGGTGGATATATACGCTTGTACATGGACAGAATGACCCGGGGGTAACATGAGAAACGGCTCACAGTGGTTGCCACAGGAGGGAAGACCTGGGCAGCAGAAATCGGGAGGGCGGGGGTAGGGAATGGAAGCAGGTGGTGGGGAGGAGTTTTCCTTTTCACTGTATACCCTCCCTTTTGTGCCTTTTGAGTTACGCACCATATGCAAATAACACCCATTTGATAAGTAAAGTTAATAAAAAATCTCAGTGGTTATCTCCAACAATGGCATACTACCCAGCCACACCCAGCAAGGAGGATGAAACTAACAAAATGAAACTAACAAACAATGCTGGGAAAGAAAAGAGCAGCCAGAGGTGAAAGTACTATATACCCTGTGATTCCATTTATGAACAATTCAAAGCCAGCCAAAGCTAATCAATGCTGTTAAAAATCTACTCCATGGTTACCCTTGTCCGGGAGCAGTGACAGGAAGGAGCACAAGGGGGCGTGGGAGGGGGTGTGTTCTGTTCCTTGATCTGGTTGGCAGTACACGGGCTGCAGTTCCTGACGATTCACTGGACTGTATGCTTTGCTGTACGCACGTGTCATGTCAAGAGAAGGTAAAAAATTTTAAAACATCACAATGGCAAACTGGGTGATGAGAAACCACTGAAAAACAGAAAGAGAACGTGTCCACCTTGCTACTGAACATTTTTTCTAAAGAACACACCTCAGCATCCGGGGGGGATGGGAGGAGTTACACCTGGGCTACGTCTCAGCTACTCCCACCGGCCCAGGAGCGGTTAGTAAAGAGGCTGGAACTGCCCTCCTGGGAGCAGGTGATGGGTTGGCGATAGAGCCTCTTTCGGCCACCGCAAACGAAAAAGGCGTGTGGGGCCGTCACCACGAGCAGAGGGCTGAACCCCAGATGGTAATACAGATATTGTGAGATGCTATTTGAGGGGAAAAAAATACACAGTAGTAGGAAAATCCACAGATCAATCTACATGTCTTGGGGTCCTGAAGTTTCCTCTCATCACTTGCTTGAAAAGAACCGAAATTAGCACTCGGTGAGCCTGGAGTCACCCTGCACGCTGCCAACTGGCAAACGCCATCAGATTTTCCGAAGGGTCTCCAACGCGAAATAAATCGACAACCGCTGTGACAGTGCTGCCTGCTCCAGCACTTTCCCCTGCAGTTTATTCTCAACCTGGAGACCTCACAGAAGATTCTGGGAGAGGGGGCTTCCCTGGTGGCGCAGTGGTTAAGAATCCACCTGCCAATGCAGGGGACACGAGTTCGAGCCCTGGGCCGGGAAGGTCCCACGTGCCGCGGAGCGACTAAGCCCGCGAGCCACAACTACTGAGCCCGCGAGCCACAACTACTGAGCCCGCAAGCCACAACTACTGAAGCCCGTGCGCCTAGAGCCCGTGCTCTGCAACAAAAGAAGCCACCGCAATAAGAAGCCCTCGCGCTGCAATGAAGAGTAGCCCCCGCTCCCCGCAACTAGAAAAAGCCTGCACGCAGCAACGAAGACCCAACACAGCCAATCAATCAATCAATCAATCAGTAAAAGATTCTGTGAGAACCTAAGTCACGTTCTGTTCCTCCTCTGCTCAGAGGCCTTCCACGGCTCCCATCTCATGCAGAGTAAATGCTTAAATCCTTACAATGGCTTTTAGGCCTTACGTAGGTTAGGGGTCCTCTACCCCCACCCTATCAGCACCTACCCCTCTCCCCTGTCAACTCCGCTCCACCCACACACACGGCTTGCTGCTGTCCCTCCAGCCCGCCAGACACCAGCCAGGTACCAGCCTGGCACCGGCCTACCGGGCGCCAGCCTGCCTTGGACTCTGTTTCTTTCCCAGGTACCTGCATAACTCAGGAAGGCCTTCCCTAACCCCCTATTTAGAAAAAAACCTCTTGCCACTGCCTCATCTTCCACTGGAGGCATTTCTCATTCCTCTTTTTTCTTTTTTTAATATTTATTTATTTATTTGGTTGCACTGGGTCTTAGTTGCGGTAGGCGGGCTCCTTACTTGCGGCTCACCAGCTCCTTAGTTGTGGCCCGCGGGCTCCTTAGCTGTGGCATGCGAACTCTTAGTCGCGGCACGCGTGTGGGATCCAGTTCCCTGACCAGGGATCGAACCCCAGCCCCCTGCAGTGGGAGCACAGAGTCTTAACCACTGTGCCACCAGGGAAGTCCCTCCTCACTTCTCTTAACCATGTAATTTCCTCCCTAGGCACTCATCACCTGACATACGTACGTTTTACTTATTAATCGGTCAGTCCTTCCTTGCCAACGTAAAATCTCCACAGGACTGACGTACGTTTGTCTTGTGATGTCCCCTGCACTATGCCCCAGTACCTACAACAGTGCTGGGCCTACAGAAGGCGCTTCTATGAATGAATGAACAAATGAATCCATCCACTCCCAAGTCTCCAGGGCCTGTCCCTGTGCTGACAACTCCTACAGCCCTATCTCCAGCTCCATGTCCAATCGCTAGCTGTCCCCTGGATGTCCCAAAGTCGTAGCAAACCCGGACATCCCAACCAATGTGTCACCTTCTCAAGCTGCCCCTTGTCGAGGTTTCCCACTTTGGTGACAGGTGCAATATCCCCTTTGGTCTCCCAGGGCGGAGAATCCGGTGGCTTGTCTGGCTCCCTCGCTCCCCATATCCTGTCTCTTCTTGTTCCCAGTGCAACCGGGGTGCAGACCCAAATGGGATGTTCCTGATCATCTCCTGACCAGAGAGCCCAGCAGAATCAGCGCCCAGTAATTAACACATGAATCCCTCCCTTTACACAAACACCTGCCTGCTGACAGGGCACTTTTGCAAACATTACATCACCGGATTTTCACAGCAACCCTGGGCTCAGATCACATTATTCCCAATGGGCAGATGAGAAAACAGGTTCAGAGAAAAGAAACCATTTGCCTGAGGTCACAGGGTGAGTAAGAGGGACACGTGGGGTCTTAAATCCATGTCCCAAGACTAACTAAAAAAAACATTGGCTCTAGGCAAGTTTGTATAACCTCTCTGGGACTAGTTTCTTCCTTGTAAAAGGGGATAATAAAGGACTCGAGGTCATGGGGTTTTTATGAGGATTCAATGAATTAACCCATGTGAGGTGTTTAGAATGGTGACCGGCAGTTGTAATTTTTTTTCCTTTTAGTTCCCTGACCAGGGATTGAACCCGGGCCCTCGGAGCATGGAGTCCTAACCACTGGACCACCAGGGAATTCCCAGGCAGCTGTAACGTTGAATAAATGTTAGCTCTCATTATTCTTACTGTGTTAGGGACCTAAGAGATATTTAAATTCCTAAAATCATTCAGAAAATCTTGTGGGTCTGTGTATTTTTCCTGGGAAGAGAATTCTCAGATTCTCCCTAATTCTCAAAAGGTTCTGTGAACCAAAACTTTTTCAGAACCACTGGGCAAGAGAGAGACAGTAATAGGTTTTAACACAATCAGGTAAGCGTTGCTGCCCAACATCCCTCCCCAAACACCCCCTACATTCAGAAGGGAGGAATGTGGCCAAAATCAAGAAAGCCAAGGTATGAACACAGAGCAGCAGGACAAAGCGGCTAAGAACACCCACAGTAGGTTCAGGTCTTAGCACCGCCGTTTATTAGTGGTGATGACAGCCCCTACATTATCCAACTCCATGAAGAGTCGGGTCACACAGGTAAAACACCCAGGCCAGCGGCACCAGGCAAAGAGCAGATGCTTGGCAACACACCTAGCTCGCTTCTCCCACCAGCTTCTTATGCCGGAGAGGAACAGCCTGTTTGGAATTCTGTAACCATCTTGGGTCAAACTACCCTTTCCTCTTTGCCTCCCTCCAACTTCACAGAGAATGTACCAGAGCGCTCAGCATTCCAGACATGGTAGCTTAGACTGGCCACTTCACTTCGCCCTGCCCTATGCCCCAGTTTCCTCATCTTTAAAGTGAGGTTGACTGTGGACTTCCCTGGTGGTCCAGTGGTTAAGACTCCACACTCCCAACGCAGAGAGCCTGGGGTTGGATCCCTGGTCAGGGAACTAGATCCCGCATGCCACAACTAAGACCAGCGCAGCCAAATAAATAAACATTTTTTAAAATAAAAAAATAAAATGAGGTTGATTGGCTTAGATGATAATGAGACAACTTCCAGCCCTGAGCCCAGAGACTTTAGAAGGCGGGATACACGGCAATGATTTACTCTGTTCCAGCTGAGAAAACTGAGGCCCCGAAAGTAGCAGCAACCTACCTGAACCACACACTGATTCACCCCTGGCCTAGTGTCTGGATCACCTTTCTCCCCTGCTAAGGGGCACAGGGATCACACTGCTCATTTTCCAGGTGAGGAAGCTGAGGCCCAAAGGGAAAGTGCCTCAACTCGCTGCCAGTTTACTCCAGACTCCTATTAAGGAGATGGGGGGAGGTCAGAATCACCTGGAGCACCACAGAGATCGTCTTCTCGCCTGCCTTGGCTGCGCGCCACTTTCGGTAAGTGTCTGCCTTGAGAAGGTTTTCTGCACAGTAGGTCTGGAGAGAAGAGTGGGAAAGGGCAAGTTAGGGTGCAGAGATGACAGCTAGGTCCCCAGCTCTCAGATTATTCCATTGAGATCCCCCAGATTTAAGTTTCCCTATTAATCCCCACACACCATCTGCCTTGAGTCCCCTACAGCATTTTCCCCTAGAAGTTTACCCCTGGGCCTTCCAAGGAAGCTCCCCTATCCCTCCTTTTCTCTCTGAAAGTTCCTCTATTCCACATCTCTCTAGAATTCCCTTATGGCCTCTGAGAAATTCTCCCAGGACCCTCCTTAGAATTCCACAAAGTCCCTTTTGTGAAAGGAAAATCAAAATGAAGTCGGTATTGCTAAAAGGGCTCTCTAAAATGGAGCTGGGTGGCCACCGAGGAATTGGGACCACGCAGGTCTCAGCCTGGATGGAATGTGACCTTTTGACCACTTATTGCATTCAACACAGACATCCAGGACATCTACCAGAAACTCGAGATACTTATCGGACACTTACCGTAAAGTAACTCATGACGGCCTATTTATGGGGCCTTTACCCTAAAGTAACTCATGACACCCTATTCTTTAAAGCCAAATATTTCTTGTATCAGAGCAATTACAATTCTCTCTAGACAACTTTAACCACCTGGTGACCTTTGTCCTCATAAGCCCCTGACTCTCTCTCCCAACACACTTTCGGTTTTACGGAAATCTGTGTCTCTCTAATATCAGTTCCTAAAACCCCAAATAAAGTTCTTTTTTCTTCGCAGCCCGGAAACTGATTATTGTTCAACCCCTTTTGGGCTCCAAAAGTTCTCCTAGGGCCCCCTCAAGAATTCCTTTACTTCTTCCAACCTCCTCCACGCCAGTCCCTCACCGAGTCCTGGCTACTGCAGGATACCACATGGCGGAGGCGGATCTCCGGCATGTCAACGTCGTGGGCTTCGCCTGACCAAGAAGATGCTGGAGGGTCTGAGTTTAGGGTGCAGACAGCTGGGGCGCCCTGCGCGGGCTTAACTGCGCAAGCGCACGAGGCTCGGGCCTTTCAAACAGCGGCGCGCCGGAGGTCGCGTCAACACTGCGCAAGCCCAGTGCGTCTCTCCCGAGAGAGGCGACAGGGGCTGAGTTGCCTAGTAACGGGCTTCTCCCGCCTCCCTCTGGCCAAACCGCTCTCTAGCCCCCCCTCCCGGTGACTTTCACACTAGGTCTTCCGGGCATCTAGCAACCGGCGTGGCCTCCAGGACTGGTCCCCAGAAGAAATTCGCCATCCTCACCACCCCAACTGAAGCCTGGAAAGCAAGAGGCCAGCAAATCTGAGTGGATTTTTGCAGGGAGCCTGGAGCCTACCGCAACAGGCTCCCCTCCACCGGTTGCTGGCTACCCTCCCCATGCCCGCCACCAACACACACACACACACACACACACACACACACACACACACAATCTCTGATCTCTCAAGCTTATGCCTGCGGCAGAGAGAGTGGGTAAAGAACCTAAATAAAACACAATGCATGTGCCCAAACACACATCCAGCCTTGAGTGCTTCCAACCATGCCTCAGTTTTCCAATGTGACCTATGGGCATCTGTCTCGTACCATGCCCACCCCTGCCCGGTGACAAGCACCCCTCTGTTCCGTCCCCGAGAGACCCAGAAGGGCATCTTGGGGTGGGGTCGGAGCTGGAGACAACCCAAACACGGAAAAGTGAGTATGAACCAAGCGTGCCCCTACAGAACATGCTGGACGCTCCCCGGTAGGGCCCCACCCACGCTGGGCACCTCCTTGGGAAGAGAAAGAAGGGTATCTCAGTCCTAGCAGCCGCCCTACCCTGCAGGGAATCAAATGACCTGATTCTGAGATTCTGATCTTGGGCCTCAGGTCAGAAAAAAAAGAAAAGCGGGGGATAGGGGTGGGGGGTGGGGTGGGAATGTGAGAAAATAGGGAAGTGATCTTCTGGGTCCTGACGGAAGAGAGGGCTGGAAGTCCAGACTCCTGGGGTCCCCGTGGAAGAGGGGGCTGGGCACAAGATGCCCATGTCGCATTCAGATTCTGGTTCTGCCTCCCCACCCCAGAGCTACAGAGACCTGCCCCCAGATCTTACATCACTTCTTTCTCACCCTAGGGGTAGGGTGGGTCCAGACCCACCCCTCCTCAGCTTCCTATAAGAAGAGCTGGGGACCTGGGACTGCAGGTTCACTCACTCATCCAACATGAGGCTTTCCACGAAATCCCAGACCTTCCTGCTGGCTTCCGTGCTGCTCTGCACCCTCCTGGGTCTGGGTAAGTGACTAGGGGCCTGGAATCCTGGGACCTTCGGAAAGAGGACTATATGAGAGGGGCATTCAGCAAGGTCCTTCAGGGGGGAGGGGGAAAGAGGAGGTGTCCTGGGAATTCAGATTCATGGCAAAGGCAGAGGGTAAAGGACAGAAAGACTGGGGCCCCAAGGGAAGAATAGCTCAGAAACTTGTGTGTGTGAATCCCTGAGAAAGAAGGGGATTTGATGGGCTTTGAATCCCCTGTCCCCCAGGCAAGGTCTCAAAATAAGCCATCTGGGGACTTCCCTGGCGGTCCAGTTGTTAAGACTCTGCGCTTCCACTGCAGGGGGGGGCGGGGGTTCGACTCCTGGTTGGGGAACTAAGATTCCGCATGCCATGCAGCTCGGCCAAAAAAAAAAAAAAGACGTCTGAATTCTAGAAAATCAGAGTATGATTAGAAAGGGAAATTTTTTTTAAAAAAATGATGGGGCGGGGGAGAGATTTTCTTTCTCCCAGAACTCTAGGGAGTTCAGACCCCTGGTGTCCTCCCCTAGATGCAGGAATTCAGGCAAGCCCCACCTTCCCCAGGATGCAGTTGCCCAGTGTCTGGGCCCCCAGTTGCCTCCTCTCTCAGTACCAAGGGGTCCATGCGCTTGCCCTCCTGGTCCGTGCTCTCCCTTCTTGACCTGGGATGCAGATCCCAGCCTCAGGTACCCCTGCCTGGGCTCCTACTGTCTACAAGACCTACGCGTGGTACCTACAAGGAAGAGGATCTCACTTCCGAGAACCAGCTCGGCCTGAAGCTTCACAAAAGTCCATGGAAACCTTCACCAGGACCCCTCCCTGTCCCCAGACTTTCTCAGAGGACCCTAAAGTCCCCAGCCTTGTAATTAGGTAAACTTGCTCCCTGGTGGAGTCGCTTTGCACCCCGGAAAGCGGCTTTGCTGGAGCACCACCGCGTCTCTGCCGGAGCTTCGGACAGTTCCCTGGACAGCCGCCAATGCCCCGTCCAAGAACAATCAGGGAGACACCTTTCCCTCCTCCCTCAGACTGCCCCCCCCATCCCCCTCTGGACTCCGTCCGAAGTCTTGGTCCGCAGACCACACCACCCTTGACTAGAGCCCTGCTCTCTACACTGCAGGGTACCCACTAAGCTGTGAGGTGTGTACAGGCTCCGGACCCACGTGCAGTGGAAATGTGCAAACTTGTGACCCCGACCAGGACTCCTGCGTGGTCATCGTGGCTCACACCAACAGGAGTAAGAGCTCAGGGCGTGGCGTCAGATCCTGGGGAGGGGGCTGTGCTTTCGGGGTAGCAGATACCAGCACGCGCGGGGAGGAGCCTTCCAGTGGTGAGCAGGCAGGAAAGAGGGAAAGGCAATCTCGAGGTGGATGGAGGGAGGAGAATCCGATGGAATGACAGAAACCACTGTTGTCAGGGATTTCTGAAAATTAGACTCCAAAGAGTTGATGGGGTGGGGGTGGGGGGGGCAGATATAGAGACTTCCTTAGGCAGGAGGGGATCAGGGAAGGAAGGGACAAGGGGGAAGAGAGAAATCGCGAGAGGGGGAAAATCTAATATGCAAGAGGTGGAGGGGGGTGTGTAGAGGAGAAGGAAGGGGCTGGGGTGGGTTGGAAGGAATGTGACCAGGTTGACCATTTGGGGTGGGAAGGATCCCCTAGGGACGCGGGTTGGAAGAGACCATTCCTGACAAGAAGAGGAGAGATGATATTGGGGTAGAGGGAAAGATATAAAAGAACAGACAGGAGAGGGAAAATAATCCCGAAGCGTGGAGCAAATTATCACAAAGAAGTGGAGCTGCGGCAATGGGGAGACATATGCGTAAAATGGGAGAGGAGAGGCAACACTTAAATGGAAGGGACTCTCCCAGGCCTGAGGGAGGATGGGGGAGAAGGGGAGCAAAGGAAGAAACCACGGGGGGTGGGGTGTTCATTCAAAGCTGAAAGAGACCCAGAAACCCTTAGTTAAAGGAAGATGGTGGGGCGCGGCGTGAGACTGGAGAAGGAAGGATGTGTCGGGAGGTAAGGCCAACGTTGAGTGTAGGAAGGAACCATTCTGACCGGAGGGTGCGTGTAAGGTAACTGGGATAGAAGATTGCACGCTGCCCTACTCACCTAGCAAGAGTGGGCAGGTGGGGGAAGGACCTGAAAGTCTTGCAGAGGCCACCCAGGAGTATATGGGAGGGAGATGGGACCCTGGGACCGCAGGAGGAAGTTGGGGAAAAAAACACCTTTCTGTGGGGTAAAGAGGGGAAACCCTAGGGTTGGAAGAGACCACCGTACTGTGGGGAGGGGGAGGGGGAAGGCTGTGGAGGCTGGACGAGACCACTTCAGGCAAGACCTGAGAGTAGCCAAGGAGGGCAGCAAGAGACCATCGGTGGGAGGTCTGGGGAGTGACCCTGGGGAAATCTGGAAGAGACCACGTTAGA
>NW_020175468.1:6092630-6112263 GCF_003031525.2 Neophocaena asiaeorientalis asiaeorientalis | reverse complement strand
CGAGGGTGGCATTCCAGTATTTGGTGGAAGGGATTCCAAGGGTCAGGGGAGGGCGAAAGGCTGGAAGAGACCATTTCACACCGCCATGGAGACAGCCATAGGCGGCCTGAAAAAGACCACTACAGGTGTGACCCTTAGAGGATGGCAGTGGGGTGGCGTGGGGGCGGAAGGGACCACTGAGGCAGGCACCAGGGCTTGCCGATGGGAACTGCAAGAGACCACCAAAGCCTGGAGGGGGTGGGGTGGAGCGGACCTAATAAACAGTCCAGACCATGCCCCAGGCAGATAAGGGGGTATGACTCTGGGGGGCTGGAAGAGACCTCCCTAGACAGCAGCGGGCTGGGGCAGCTGTAAGGTTGGGAGAGACCTGGAAGCCAGGGTCCAGGCCAGGGCCCCTGAGCCCTCCCCTCCCTCGCCATCCTGCAGAGGGCCACCAGTCGCTGAACACCTATAAGGGGTGCATGAAATCCAGCGCCTGCAGCTCAGGATTTGTCTCCATCACCATGGACCCTGAGAACTACATGGTGTCCAACACACGCTGCTGTCAGAGCGATGCCTGCAACCACGACCCCCTGCCGGGTAAGGGCCAGCGCAACCCCACAACCGGAGAGTCCCTTCCTGCCCCGCCTGAGAGCCTGCTGTGAGCACCCGCCACTGACCCGCGCTGTAACCTTTGGCAAGCGTCCTCCTTGCTCTGAGCCTCAGGTCCTCGCCTGTAAAGTGCAGTGTCCATTAGCAACCGGTGTCCCCAGGGTTGCTGTGAGGTTGGGAAAGGGTTTAACGTCCCTTACACCTTACACTCCACCCTCCTCCCCAGCTCCTGAGAACAATCGTACGGAGAATGGCCTCCAGTGCCCTACCTGCATCACCTACTTCAAGGAAACATGCTCTTCAACTAAGAAAGTACTCTGTGTTGGCCAGGAAAGCCACTGTATCACCTGCGCTGGCAAAGTGCAGACTGGTGAGGGGCACCTAGATTTCTGGGGGAGGGGACAGGGAGGTTCCCAGAACTGGAGGCTCATACTTCCAGATTCTAGGGGAGAGAGTGGGTCCAGAGAACTGGGTGAGGAGGTGGCAGGGGCATGACCCCGGGTCATGAGGAGGGAGGGGTTGGAAGTCCTGACTCCAGGCTGAAATCCCTCCCCCAACAGGTGTCATATTTGCTACTCGGGGCTGCGCTACAGAGAATGCCTGCCACACCAAGCCTGGGACCCTGGTGCCCGCGGCCTCTCGTATCTACACCATCACCCAGGCCAACTGTCTTCCAGGCCCCCAGCCTTCTGGCAAGGCTAAGTGAAGAACCGAGGTGTATGCCACGTTTGGTCTTGATTTGTTCTCAGGTACAGCTTCCCATGTGCCAATATATTATTAAACAACAGAACAAGCCTGAATCCTTGTGATGTGATGCATTTCAGGGAGGTGGGATGCAAAAAGCAGGGGTCTCAACCTTTGGGAACCCCCTCTTTGGAAGGAAGAGGGGGGAAGACCCTACCTTTTGTTAAGGGATTACTCCCTGCTGGGTCCCCATGCTAAGTGTTTTCCTGCGGTACCTCATTGCATAGTCACAACTCTGTGAAGTTGAAAGTATTGTCCCCATTTTACAGAGGAACAAACTGAGGCACAGGTTGCGGTGTCACTTGGCTTGGGTCAAACAGCTAGGGAAGATCAGACTCCAGAGTCCATGCTCACCTCTCCTGGTTAACCTCTCCCTCTTTTGCCTCAGTTTTCACGTTTGTAAACTGTGGCTATCAATAGCCATAACCTCAAAGGGCTGTCTTAAGAGTCAAATGAAAGAAAACTAAAAAAGCACTTAGTGCAGTGCCCAGCACCTTTAAGACAATGTTGGTTCTGGAGACAATGTTGGTTCTGGAGGCAATCTCAGTGGTTTAAAGCAACAAAGTTATATCAGTCGATTCATGCTGTAGTAATGCTTGTGTAACAAACCATCCCCAAGCTGAGACTGTAAAAACAATCATTCTTCTTTCTAAGGGTTTGTAGGTGGCTGGAGCAGCTCTCCTGCTGGCTGTGCTTTGATGGGTTTGGGTCCCGTTTGGGAGGGGGATTCAAGTTCTCCTCCATGGCACTTCACAGTCTTCTGGGATCAGCGGCTCCCTGGCTAATGTCTTTCTCATGGCAGATCACGGGGGCACAAAAACCAAGTGCACCGAAGGCCTCGGCTGAGGTTGGGGGTGCTAATGTTCCATGGAGTAAAGTAAATCATATGGTCAAAGCCAACAGCAGTGGAGCAGGGAAGTATACTCCCCCTCCAGTGGGAGGGAGAGGAGTGGTATTTGCTGAAGAAGTACCCATTCACAAAAGGTTGATTTAAGGGACTTCCCTGGTGGCCCAGTGGTTAAGACTTTGCCTTCCAGTGCAGGGGGTGCAGGTTCGATCCCTGGTCGGGGAACTAAGATCCCACATGCCTCGCAGCCAAAAAACCAAAACATAAAACAGAAGCAATATTGTAACAAATTCAATAAAGACTTTAAAAATGGTCCACATCCAAAAACTCTTTTAAAAAAAAAAAAGGTTGATTTATCCTTGACCTTCCGTGTGTAGCACCATCCACAGGGCATTCTGCTCATTATAATCGTGGAGCAGTCACCAACTTAATGCCGATTTCTGTGCACAGGAGAGAGCCCAGGAAGGTTTCACATGGATGATTAAACGCTGCCCACCCAGAAATGACTTGACACAATTCACTGGGTGGAGCTGGTCACATGACCCTACCAAACCCCACCGGGAGGGGAGGAGGAAGCACAGTCCGGGCCCCAAATGCCCCACCTGAGCCCCCGGCTGGCCAGACACATTTCATAACCAGCACGAATGGCCACCATGACCTTTGGGGCTGGTTCTCATTGTGTCTTCACAACTACTCCACGTGATAGGCGCTATTATTCTCATCCCTGTTTTCAGAAGAATCTGAGGCTCAGAGAAGGAATGTCACATTGGTGGTCGTAGCAGCTAAAAAGTGGCAGAGTTTAAGATTTTAGTCATCGGGTCACATTGAGGGGAGAAAGAGACCACATCACAGAGAGAGCGGACAAGCCTGTATCAGTTATCCTTTGCTACGTAACAAGCCCCTCCAAACCTCAGATGCTTAGAATAATTGGTTGGCAGTGTGGTCTGGGATCAGCTGGGTGATGGTTCTTCTGCTGTCTGCTGGGTTCAGCTACTGGTCAGCTAGGCAGCTGTCTTTCAGAGGGTTGACACTGATTGGGGTGTCAGGGCTGACTGGGCCACATGTCTCTTATCACCAGCAGGTTAGCCTGGACTTTTTTTTTTTGGCCACACTGTGGGGTTTGCGGGATCTTAGTTCCCCAGCCGGGAATGGAACCCGTGCCCCGGAAATGAAAGCGCCGAGTCCTAACCACTGCACAACCAGAGAATTCCCTAGCCTGGACTTCTTGATGTGGTGGCAGTGACAGGGGTCCCCCGGGTAGCAAGAGAGGAAGTCCCAATGCATGAGCACTTTTCAAGCCTCTGCCCATCATTTTTGCTGTTGTCTCAGTAGCCAAGCAGATTCCATGACCAGGTCTAGAGTCAGGATGAGAAGGGACAAACCAAGGGCAGGGCTGCAGAGAAGCTGAACAGACTGGGGGCATTAATGGGCCAAGCTGGTTCCGGAGCTAAGACGTTTACCATCACAGCCCCCAAGGCGCAAACAATTAATAGTCCGCTCCAGCCGCTCCAGGGTGGCAAAACTCAAAGCCTCTCAATTCCAGCCCAAGGGATTCTACCCTGCACACACCCCCACTGTCCCTCCTCTCCAGGGACCCAGGAGTCTAGGCTTCCAGCTCCAGTCAAAATCCCAAGCATCTTTTTTTCCCTTTAAACCCCGAAAGAACAGACACACAGTGGAATTTCTACTTTTTTATTCACTCCTCCAAAAAGCACCACAGGCCAACCCACCCTTGATTCACCCGCCTTCATGGTTTCCTACCTCAGTGGATACACGTCTCTCCATCATTATGCAGACAAGTACGAAACTCAGCTAAGGTAATGAGGCTTTTGTGCCTCTTCTGCTTCTGGCGATGGCAACGCCAAGATTCACCATACTTTTCCTTGAATTTCTGCCTTCAAGGGCCTTCCAGCCTTGTAGACACACCCTGATGGCAGTCATCCAAAAGGGAGCCTTAGTCTTTTCTGCTTGGATGCTCCCAGAGACAGATGCCTCACCAGCAACTTGCTGCCTCTACAGAGCCTAAAATTCAATCCCTTTAAAAGTCATGATTTAAAAGGCAACCACTCTAAAAGATAGTCGTGACACCCAAGAGTGCCAATATACAACTACACAAACACAATCAGCACACTCCACGACGGACAGCGACACGCGGAAACAAAACTGGGTCTTGCTTTCTCAGATTTGATCTCAGGCATGATTCCCATTGGCATGAGGGAAGAGGGAATTTGGAACAGAGGCACATAGAGAGCAGAGATGTCAGACGGGACCAAGTTAGAGATGGTGGCAAAGCAGCACGAAGAGAGGAGGGCACTCGGAGCAAAGGCATGGGGGTGAGGCTAACGTTCGGGCTCCCAGTGTGCCAGCTTCCAGGAGGGGCTGCAAGTTCGTTGCTGGGCACGAGAGAGAATGCATGCACATACGTGCATACACTGAATTCTCACCATAACCCTGTGAGGTAGATGCCATTTGCTGAGTGACTTGCCCAAGGTCACCCCCATGGTCAGTCAAAGGGCTCTCTGACCCTAGAGCAGTGTGCAGAGTTCTCTTTGATAATGGGAAGTGTTCTAGGGCAGTGCTGTCTAATACAGTGGCTACTCACCACGTGTGCCTGGTGCAACGGGGAAACTGAAGTTTACATTTTAGTTACTTCTGATTAATTAAAAAATTGCTACTCATCTCACTTATTGGAAAACTATCCAATATAATTAGGACAACTTGGGTATATGAATTGACTTCTCCAAACATGAGTTTTCTGAAATCTAAATTGAGGTCAGATATTTCTGATGAAAATCTATCATCTGAATTGAGATGTGCTGTGAGAAATACACAGCAGATTTCAAAGACTTAGCATCAAAAGAATGTGAAATATCTCATTAGTAGTTTCCTGTACTGATTACATGCGGAAATGATATTTTGGATATACTGAGGTAAAACATACTAGAATTAGTTTCACCTGTTTCCTTTTCCTTTTTTAACGTGGCTACTAGAAAATGTGAAACTACCCGTGTGGCTCACATCCTGTTTCTATTGGACAGCGCTGCTCTGCGCGTCTCCTGCTTCTGCACGCGGCAGGCAGGCTTAATGCAGATGCTTGAACGCTGGACTTGAGGAGGGGACAGTGTTGTACTGGGTATTACAGATATGGATGAGGGACATTCTCCTAAGGCCAGAAGAGCTTTGAGGACGATGCTTGGAGCCATTCAGTATAGAGCCAAATGCTTTATCCCCATCTTGGCCATCTCAACTTTGATGGGACAGATTGTGCCGGTGGTAGGAGTTCAAGGCGGACATGGTGGAACCGGCCCCTCGGATTGGTCTCCCTTGCCTTCAGCTGTCCAAGGAAACAGGATCTCGGAAGTGTTTATTGTTCTTGTCCAGCCCTTTCATTTCACAGGTGGGAAAAGGCAAAAAAAGGCACTGGCCCAAGTCACCTGGAGTGACAGTGGCAAAGCTGTGTTTGCTTCCCAGGTCCCCCGACCTCAGACAGGAGCTTCCTCTCCCATGAGATACTTGTTTCTCCCCCATCTCACACCTTTTCCCCGTCTTGTGGCAAGAGGCTGATGACCTAAATTCCAGCCCTAATTCTGCCACTGATTAATGAATTAAATATTTACTAAGGACCTTCTCTATGTCAAGCACTATTCTACGTACTGGGGGTACAGCAGAGAACAGGACAGGTATGGGGATAATAGCCAATAAATAGGTAAATAAATAAATAAGGTGATTTTCTACAGTAATAATTGCTACAAGGAAAAATAACCGGCCAAGACAAATAATAGGGGTGGGGGTGTGAGCTATTTCAGTTACAGAGGTCAGGGAAGGCTTCTCTGAGGGGACACTTGAGCTGAGACTTGATTGACAAGAAGGAGCCAGTCGTGGGAAGATCTGGGAGCAGAGCATTCTAGGCAGAAATAACAGAAAGTGCAAAGGTCCTGAGGCAGGATCCCAGGTGGCCCACTCAAGCATCAGAAGGAAGATCAGGTTGATTGGGGGGACGGGAGGGGGCAGGAAATAAGAACAGGCAGGGGCCTTGCCGCGTGCTGTTGGGCCTAGAGCCTGCCCTCTCTGGGCTTTGCTCTCCCCATCTAACATAACAGAGATTCTGCTGGATGGCCTCTCAGGTCCTCCCTTTCTGTTTTCGGCATTGAAGAGTTCTGTGACCTGTGGCTTCTCCTCTACTTGTAGCTGGCAGCCTAGAACATTCCAGGCACTGTGGTTTCTGCCTTTGCCTCACTGTGGCACATTCCCACAGTCTGGAACACCTGCCCAGCTGCTCCATGGGTCCCTTGCTCACTGTGGCATTCTCTGTGTCTCTCTCGGGGATACCTGAGGTAGCCAACACAGAAGCGTTGGGATCAGTGCAGCAATACAGTTGCTTTTCCCAAAAGGCAGGTGTATATAATACCAAGGTCAGAAAGGGCTAACGTTTAATGACCAAGACCAAAAAAAGATAGAAACCCCTAAAGGAAAGAGGGACAGACGAACAGAGTCCCCAGAGAGCCCCATAGTCGCTCAGCACCTATAAAATGGGGGCTGTCATATCCCTTTCCAGTCCAACTCAGAGAAAGGCAGCTAGTTACCAGGATCCAAACCCATTAGGGACTTTGGGGAGATACCTCTGAGGGAGGCGTTTCTGTCCTTCCACACCCAGAAGGCCTCATTCCTGGTCCATGGCTACCCCCCAGAGCCCACCATGCCCAGAACGCTTATTTCCTCTCATTTTTGTGGTACCATTCTCCCCACAACAACTGGGAAAGAAATCTGGGTCACCAGGCCCCTGGTGGAGCAACTTTTAGAGACCCCTCTATTCCCCAAGAGGAACCAAAGGTCTCCAGCTCTCTTACACAGCCCCCTATTCCCTCCTCTAGATGGAGACCTTCCACCACCCATGAATTAGGAATCAAGGTCCACAGCCCTCTTGGGAGATAGGAGTTCTGAGACTCCAGAGATCCTTCCTCCCCCCAATGAAAATTCAAAGCCCCCTTTATATGCAGGCCTATCCCCCCACCCCGCAGAAACCCAGACCTTATACCCCTTTGTGGCTCAGAAGCCCAAGGATTCCAGCTCCCTGGGGAACCCAGACCCCCTCCTCCATGCTAGAGTCCCCGGTGTGGTGGAGACCCCCTTCGTCAGGAATCAGGGCTTCCACCTCCTCTCCCCCTGGAGGACTAGACACCTAATAGATCCAGTTTCTACTCTTTGGAGACCAAGATATATCCCCTTGGAGGAGTCCCAAACCCTCAACTCCCTTCAGGAGTTCAGGAGTCTAGGAGTCTGAGGGTCACACCCTCTGGTCCCCCAGAGAAATCAGGAGTCATGTCCCCTGAACTCTATTCCCCTTCAGGACCCAGGAATCCTGGTGACGAGAAGTCACACATTCCAACCGGTAGTCAGAACCCTCATCGCCTTCAAGCACCCAGGATTCTGAGTGGCGGCCCCCGCGCCCCACCTCACCCGCCCCCCGCCCCCCGCTCTGTGACCTCACAAGCCCAGACATCCCATACTAGCATGCCAGAGTCTGGATCACCACGCCCTCTCCCTCTTACCGCAACTTGCAGTCCTCAACCCCTGACCAAGCCGAGCAGCCGGGACACGGGGCACCCCGGAAGCCCCGGCCCTCAACCCACCCCTCACTGCGCGGGCACCTGCGGTGCCAGCACTGCTTCAGCGTCGGCCCGCATCTCATCGAGCTAGCCAGAAGCAGCGCCCCGGCCTGGGCCGGGGGTAGCGCACGCCGCAGCCACTCGCACAGCCCCGGGAGGCCGCCCGGCCGCAGCGGGAACACCGGCGGCGGCGCCTCCTCCAGCACCTCCCACGTCTCATCTTCTGGGCTCAGTGCGGCCGCGCGCTCTGAGTCCCCGCTGCCCGGTTTCTTCACGCCGACGCCAACCGGCTGCAAACTCTCGCTGCCTGCGTCCTCTGAACCTTCCCCACTGCCTGCTTTCTGCGATCCAGGGCCACGTTCCTCCCTCCCCTCACTGCGTGCATTCTTAAACCCCCCTCCGCCTGCGTTCTCTAAGCTCTCGCTGCTCTTTTCCTCTTCGTCCAGGGACTCCGGATCCTCGCCCTCGCCGTCTGTTCGCACGCAGACCAGCGGCGTATCTGGTAGCACCAAGGGCCGGACTTGGGCCCAGTCCTTCTCAGTGGGGGCCCCAGGGGTGACGAGGATGAGAGCGTCGTAGTGGGTTGGGTGGGGGGCGGCAGCAGTGCCCGCGGAGCCCAGAGGCACGGTCCAGAGCACCACATTGGGGCGCTCTGGGGCCGGGTAGGGCATGGGCTCCGCGGGCGCCGAAGCAGGCACCGCACCTGGGTCGTCAGGATCTAACCCGAGTAGCATGTTCAGCACAAGGCTCACGTCAGCCCTACCGGCCACGGCCAGGTCCAGGCGCGCGCTGCCCAGTCGCTCCAGGCCGGCCCGAACCCATGACAGCGCCGCCTCCAGGCCACCCGTCTCGAAGGCCTCGCGCACAGCCTCCAACTCTGCAGCGCCCAGCACCTCGAAGCCATCCTGAGCCGGTGGCAGGAGCCTGCGGGGAACGGGAGGGATGGGGTCAAGGGCAGAAGAGGGGCTAAATGCTGGCGAGCTGGGCTAGGGGGACAGGACTGGGCTACGATGACAAGGCGGAGCTTTCTGAATAATCAGGAAAGGGAGGGGCCAGACTAATGGCACAGAAACAGAATCTGAGGCTATGAAGAAAAGGGAGGGGCTTAAAGAAGGGGTGGGACGGCTGGATTGAAATCAGAAATCAGGTTGCCAACAGAGTCGAAAATGGGGACCCGGCTAAGCCTTCCCCGGGGTTACACTCTGCGGGAGCGGGTCTTTTCGAGGGACCTGCAGGATTAAGAAAAAGCCCCGCTGGGCGGGGCAAAACTCATAGAGAGTGGAGTTTAGAGCAAAGAAAGAATGGCGACTGTATTGAGGACTAAACGAAAATCGAGCCCTATTCGACAAGGGCAAGGTCACCAAGGGCGCTCTTTCCTGAGACTAGGAGTTAGGAGGGCTGTAAAGACAGGTGAGGGGAGAACCCTCATCTACTAGTTCTTACCGAGGGTGTGTGGCTAAGGAAGAAAGACGAGTGGTGGGCCTGGGGGAAAGGCTAACCCCTCCCTGAGCCTCGTTTTGACGTCTATAAAAGGAGGCCGTTTGGGGTTGGGGGAGAAAATTCACGAGGTAGCCGGCAAGTGGACACAGAAGCGAAAGGGGATTAGAAAAAGGAAGTGGGGGAGGGCCCCCGAAACGACAAAGCTCGCTTAGGGTGTGGCTCTCCGGAGACTGGGGTCGCTTGAGAACCAAGCAGATGGTGAGCAAGAGGGTTAAGACTGGAGAGTGGAGTCTTCGGGTAAAAGCTTCGCGGGGATCACCAGCTTGCCTGGAGAGAGTGAGCCCTCGTTCACACTTTGGCCTGGGGGCAGTGTTTGGGCGCTAGGTCCCGGTCCCTCCTAGAATTCTCGCGAGGGAGCGGGGGCTCATGACCTCAGAGCGCTCGCAGGAGGCGGAACCTGGAATGACAGGTCCAGACTTCTAGCTGACCCTTGGCCTAGATGATAGAAAAGGGTCAAGCACAGAGCGCTAGTTTGAGGTGGAACCTCGTGGACCTCAAAACCTGCGCTGAGGGTCGGGATTTGGACGAGGGAGCAGGGCTTTCAGCAGATATCCCGTTAAGGTTGGCCCCAAACTCGCTGAGGGCGGGGTCTCGCAGACCTCAAAGAGCACCTTAGGGGTGGGAGGTACAGACTAAATAAAGCACCAGTCCTCTCCAACCCACCCCGAAACGCCGCGCTCACCTCTGCAGCGCCTCCGCCTGGCTCCGCAGCGCCGCCCGCAGGCGCTCCAGCTCCTCGCAGCCGTCGCTGCCGCGGCAGTCGGTCTGTAGCACAAAGAGAGTCGCGGCGCCCAACCCGGCGCTGTCCAGCCAGGCTGCGGTCTGATCCCGAGCCTGGGCTACATGCTGTGACTCCTCGGGACGAAGGTTCCGCACAGCCAGGAGGGGTGTCCCTCGGGCCAGGGCGGCCCGCGCTGCCTCCCCCAGCGCTGGGGCCAAGGGTTCCTCATTCCCCTCGGGGCCGGGCAGCACCAATACCAGCACGTTGGCTTCCGCCGCCCAGGGCCCCGGCGCTGCGGGTGGGCAGCTCAGCTCGCCCAGGAAGAGGCCTGGGCCTGCAGCTCTCAGGCTGGGGAGCCCGGAATCCGGCCGGCCGTCGGGGATCTCTACCGTCTCCACATCCTTGTCGCACAGCGCTGCGATCACAGCAGACTTTCCCGAGCCCGGAGGCCCCAGGAATAAGACGGTCACGTCACCCCGCGGCGGAGGCATGGCTGGAAAGTGGGGACAGAGGAAGACCCGGGTCACGGAGCACCCAACCTTTTTCTTTCCTAGCTTCCCCACTCTGGTCTCAGACTTCAGCCTTTTACCCTGACCACTTCTTTCCTTCTCGGGTATCACTGCCAGGCACCTAGAAATCTGGCGCCCAGGCCCTATTCCCCAGGGACCTGGGAGTCCTGTCCGCCCTCTTTCTGGATTCGTTTCCCTTTACGCTTCAAAAACTCAGAAATCGCCCTCTAGCCCCCTCCTCCCTCAGGGACACAGATGTTTTTACCCCTCACTCCTCCCTTCCAAATCACCGACCGAGCAAACAGCCGGCACACGGGACTGCGCAGTCGGTAGCAGTCGGTCAGCCGCTAAGAAGCTCTGCCTCTGGGGTCCGAGGACGGAGGCCCATGAGGCTAAAGCGCCGGGTTTGGGGATGTCCAGACCCTTTCCGGGGGCTCTAACCTGACGTCATTCCTTTTAGGAGGGGGTGTGTCTCGAAAGCGTAACCTCGGGGACAGGGCCCTTTGCAGCGCCTGCGCAGAACGGCCGAAGGGCACTCTCTCCTCGGCGGTCGCCGAACCTTGAACAATGAGGGAGCCAAAGCGCGTGCGCGCCAGGAGCGCCTAACACACTTGCGCAATAAGCTTAGGTCTGCACTGCAAAGGCTTGCAACGTCATCATTACGCACCCCAGTGCAGAGAAGGACCCCTCCCATTATTTTGAGGACCGGGTTGGCGCGACTGAATCACTGCAGTCGGATGGCAACCCGAGATCTGGGCTTCGAAAGGCTCGTCAGGCTAAAGGCCGTGGAAACCGCCGGGACTTTGAGACTCGGTGGGCCCTACCCCGCTTCCCTTCGGGTGACGGCGCTGTGACGAGCAACTGACAGGCGCAACGAAAGGCAGCCCTCTGCTGTCTGGAGAAAAGCAGAGGCCTGGGCTACCAGCCTCGGGAGGGAGCCGAGGGCAGTGTTTGGGGCAGCGGGTCACAGCGGCTGAAAGCGCGCGTGGGAAGCGGGGGTTCTAGGTGCAATAAGAGTTTCGGGATGTCAGAGAAAGATGTCTCCCGGAAGGAGGCAGGCTAAAGCGTGGGTACCACTACCTGCCTCAAGACAGGTGGGAGAGAAGGGGATGAGGCTGGTGTCAAAGATCAAGGGTCCCGCGCTCTGAGTTCAGGGAGTTAGTTTGATGTAGGAGGCATAGGTCAGAGGTCTCACGCAAGTGAGAAGGCTCTAAGGGGAGTCACAAACCGGGGGAGTTGAATCTTCTGGGAGGACTGAATCTTCTCTAGCGAGCTGCTCTATCAGGTTAGAATTCAAGGAGATGTTATCTCGTGGGGGGTCGGCCAGAGGCTGGCAAAGCCAAGCCTGTCAAAGGTCATAGGATTGGCGGGCCCTCTAAGACTCGCTGTAGATAAGCGACTTCACTTGATTTACTGTTCTGTCATGCGTGCTCCTCTCTTGACCAGAGGGGTCTCAGTCACCATGGAGGACCGGCACCCCAAAGAGACCATGGAGCAGCAGGATTCGTCCAAGGAGAGAAGCCCCCAAAGTCCGGGAGGTGACATCTGTGAGTACTGCTGACCAGAGATGGGTGGGGTGCAGGAGCTGTGATGCTAAAAGGATTTCTATAGCATTTCAGTGTCCAGAGCGTTGCGGGCATTTGCCTGTTGGGAAGGAGCTGTTAATGGTCCCTGAGCTGCTCTCCCAGACCCTGCTACTCCCCACCCCTACCCTTATTACCCTCAGACGTACCCATCCTGCTCTATCCACATAAGCATGAATGGGATGCAGTTCAGAGGCACAGAGTGGCATCCAGAGAGGCTCGGGGTGGGAGAGGTGGCTGGGAAAGGGCAGAGCCCCAGTCCCAACTCTGCCCCAGACTTTCAGTGTGACTTGGGCCTCCGTTTCCCTATCTGTCAAAAGGGCTTGCCACTATTCACCTCATGGGGCTGGCTGGTATGGGGTTTAGCGGCAGAAAAGGGGAAAGCTTAATGTTAATGAAGGTAGCCAACTTGACCTAGGATAATAGCAACAGCTTCTACTGAATGCTTATTATGTGCTAGGTGCATTCTAAGAGTTTAACGTTTGTTATCTCATTCCGTCCTCCTAACAGACTCTGTGAAATTGGTAATTACCACTTTCACATGAGGGAACCGAGGCAAAGAGGTTAAGTATTTATAACGATGAAAGCCACAGTGTCAATGCTCTCCAGCCAGAGACCACCAGGAACACACCTGGAGTTGACCAAGTTGGGCTTATTGCTCACTGCGCTGAGGAAACACACATACCGTGGGGCATCTCAGTAATAAGAAAGGACTTATTACAGGATTTAGGCTGTGGTAGGTGATTTGGGGAAGGGTTCAAGAAAGGGGTTTTGCTGTGGATGGATGCTGCCAGGAAGCAGGGGCAATTACATGGCTGGCTATCTTAATACCTAGAAGGAGGGAGGAAGGCTCCAGGTGTAATTGGCAAAGCAGCAGCAGGCACTCGTATTAGCCACGACGGTTGGGGGGGGGGGTGTCTGGCCATTTTCGTGGCTTGGACAGTGTTCACGTTTTGTCTGTGTTTGGAAGGCATCGTGGCATGGTCTTGTCTTGATTCGTCTCAGTCACAGCATGGCCTTGTCCGACGATGTTCTGTGAAATTGTTTATGCTGAACAGAACACCAAGGCCTAGCTGTGAGTGCCAGGCCAGCTCCTAGCTGTGGGGCTTCTTTTCTGTCTCAACAATAATTATTGCAAACCATTCTGTAGCACGGTTCAAGCACTTTTTATACGTTAATTCGTTTATTCCTTACAACAGCCCTATAAAGTAGATACTGATATGGTCATTACCCCATTTTCCAGATGAAAACGCCGTTTCTACTTGCCTCGGAAGTGGTAGAGCCAGGAGTCGGTTCCAGGCAGTCTGGCTGCAGAGGCTGTGCTCTAATCACACGGCTCTGTAGGAAGGGCAGACTCCCTGGGCTCCAGTCCCGACTCCACCATTTCATTTCCTAGCTTCATGACTGCCGGCAAGTTACCTAACCTTTTTGAGCCTCAGTCTGCCCATCAGTAAAACAGGTCCAGTAAGTCTGCTGTCCAGGCCTGGCATAGCACCTGGCACATAGTAAACCCTGCATGCTCACTGTTGGTGCGATTCTGAGGCTGGGAGAGGCCCTCGAGACTCCTGCTGGCCTCCCCCAACCTCTCCTCATGTCCCTCAGGCCACTTGGGGGCCCTGCAGTGCACCCGCTGCCTCATCACCTTCGCAGACTCCAAGTTCCAGGAGCGTCACATGAAGCGGGAGCACCCAGCGGACTTCGTGGCCCAGAAGCTGCAGGGGGTCCTCTTCATCTGCTTCACGTGCGCCCGCTCCTTCCCCTCCTCCAGGGCCCTGATCACCCACCAGCGCAGCCACGGTCCAGCGGCCAGGCCCTCCCAGCCGGCTGCGCCCACCACCACGCCACCCACCTTCCCCTGTCCTGACTGTGGCAAGACCTTTGGGCAGGCCGCTTCTCTGAGGCGGCATCGCCAGGCGCACGAGGCCCACCCCCGTCCTGGCCCCTTCGCCTGCACCGAGTGCGGGCAGGACTTTGCCCAGGAAGCAGGGCTGCATGAGCACTACATCCGGCATGCCCGGGGGGAGCTCTGAGTGTGGCTCCAGCCCTCCCTAGGGCAATGGAAGCTCTGGCTGGTGGGACACCCATCTGATATGGGACGGGAGGGATTTACTTTCCTCCCTGGAAAGGCAAAGGACTCCTGATCAGTAGGACCCAGAAGATGCTCATTTAGAGCTTCCGTCTTGGGAGGACACAAAAGCCTTCAGGGAAACAGTAAAATCAAACAACAGTGAGAAAGAAAGAAAGAGGGAAATTCGTTATTTGTATCTTCCTCGTTCCCAATGAAAGAGTCTGAAATCACAACTAGCTGCAGGTTGTGTCATCACCATTAATTCTTCCCAGATGGAGGCAATGGGGCTGCAAGAGCCAAGTGCCTGGATCTGGGCCTGAATCGGGGAGGGAAGGTGAGGTGTTGCCTGCCTGTAACGCCACCGAATGGGTCCCACACGTGGAGCAACTTGAGCCTTTGGGGGTGGGACGGCAAAGTCGGAGGCTGCACTGAGTCACGTGAGGGTTGCAATCTGGACCCTTGTCTCTTCCCACCCCCTGCCAGCCTTTCCCACTCAAGGTGGGGCCGTGGCATTGGATGGCTCTGCCTTCCTCCTCCCCAGATAATTTATTGTTCATTTTAATAATTTTATGTACCATTCTGGTCACGGAATATTTTTTGTATGTGTAGGTGAGATGGCATGAATAAACTAACAGAAGTAGTATCTGAAAACAAAAGGTCCATAATAAAATGTCTAAACAAGGAACTGTGGCTTTTGAGCAGGAATTCCCGGAGAACATAAGGGCATGGGGAGTGGGGAGCTCAGGGCAGACCTGGCCTGGCCCTGTGGGGAAACTGGTTTGGAGTCAAACAGAGATACCTTCTGTTTCCTGTTGTATTTGGCCAACACAGGGAGATATTCCATTAAGATCCTATTTTCAGCTCTTGAAAGACCCGACCCTGGGCTGAGTTCCACTGGACCAGTTTTACTCCCTTGCATTACCTGCTCAGCCCCTAGAGACGATGGTCGATGCCCTGCATACAATAATCACCGACTCTGTTTGAATTGAGGGATGTTTTGAAAGCCCACAGGTGAGATGGATATGGTAGAGACTGAGCTACCTCCCACTTTTTAGCTAGGCACACGGTGGCTACAAAGACAGCCTTTCCCAGATTTCCTTGCAGCTAGATGTGGCCACGTGACTGAGCTCTGACTAAATTCCTGGGTAGAGTCCTCAAGCTTCAGAAAGGAACCTGCCTTTCCTCGACCTTCCCGCCTGGAACGTGGACATGGTACCCAGCCATCTTGGACCATGAGAGCGACAACAGGATGGCAGAGCAAGAAGACAGCAGGGGGCTGGGTCTGCTACCACTACTGCTCCCCCCACCCTTCCAGTCTCTCTACTACAGACCACCCCCTGTATATATGTAAGTCAGCTTACATCACTCCTCATTCAAAACCCTCCAACAGCATCCCATAAGTAACATCCAAAGGCCTTACCCAGGCCCACAACACCCAACAATGACTAGGTCCCAGCCCATTAAGCAATCTCAACTCCCTCCCGGTTCTGTCTTTTTCACTACACTCCAGCCACACATGCCAGGCTGGCATCTGCCTCAGAGCCTTTGCACTTGCTGTTCCCTCTTACCCAGAACTTTGCAAGGCTTCCTCCTCATTATTCAGGTCTCAATACCTGCCACTTCAGAGAGGTCCTCCTTGGCTAAAACAGCACCTCCAACCCTTAGCCTGATTTAGTTTATTCCCAGCACTCTTCAACACTTGGAATTATCACACCTGTGTTTCTGTCATCATCTGTGTCCTTCCTCTAGAACCCAAGCTTCTGAGGGCAAGTGGGTTGTCTTCCTCATTGCTTCATCCCCAGCACCTAGGACAGCGCTTACCATGGACGCTCAAGAAAGAACTCCTTGACTGCGCCCAGTCGTTTACCTATTTCTCAGCCTCAGCCCACCCTTCCACACTGCTCCATGAGGCTGGGCTTTCTGCAGCTATGCTTCCCAGACTCCCTGGAAAGCTGGCTTCCTTAAGTTCATCCCACAAGAGGTATGGGAAGAAGGAAGGTCGGAAGAGGGGAGAAGGGACTCACCTTGCCTTAGGCTCCTGCTGGAACCCCTCCAGCAGCAGTTCGGGCTCCAATACCTTTCTACACTCTCAGCATGAGGCACTGTGCCCCTCTTGGGGTTTAAGCAGCAGCTGTGTGGTAGCCAGTCCCTGCACCAGCCATACACGTGGCGTGGCCTGCCCACCAAGCTCCCACTGGGTTCTGATCATTGCGCTTCTCCTTCTGCATCCCAGTCCTAGAGGTGGGAGCTTCTTGCAGACACTAATTTTTCAGTTACCTCACTTTTCCATGTTTGTGCTCTCAGTGTTTTAGTACCTGTGTAACCAATTCCCGGTACTGAGTCCTCTGGAATTCCTAGCTTGGTCTCCATACCCTGCCTGGGCCCTGAAGAACTGAATGACCCCAGGAGACTAGGTCTCTTGATTCCCAGTCTCTCGTGATCCTTAGGAACTTCTGATGATGATGGATAATCTGCTACTTCTGTGCTTAGAAAGCCCCGTCTGAGGGCAGAAGAGGGCTTAGGCATGCTGCTCCAGGAAATAAGATGCATCCATGTGGTTTTAATGAGCTGTGAATTTCTGCTGTGATGATTCTGAGATTCAATGATGCTAAGCTATAGTGGTTATGAAAGTCTCAAAGAGTACATAAGTATAAGATTCTGAGCTTCTAGGATGGAAAGTATGGGTTTTGAAAGATGCTTTGGTCAAGGTCCTGTAACAGGCGTCAGAATGTAAATGCTCTGTGGGGCCAAGCAGGTACCATAAATCAGTGAGGCAAGCAGGGTGTAAGGAGTCCAGATGCCAGGCAGTGGGGACTGGGCATGCGGGAGGGAATGCCCCATTAATAGGTGACCCCTACTCAGCTCCAGCAAACTACTGCCCCATGGGATTGTGGGTTCAGCAATCAATCTCACAAGGAAGCCAGAAACTTCCATTGTTGTGTCAAACCTGCCCATTTTTAAATGTCGGTAACCAACGTGATTTAAAAAACCTCAATAACTCGAGACCAAATACACTCCTGCAAGTCAGACGGTGGCTGTGGACAGCCATTTCTGGTGTGTGGCTTAGTGGCTAAGAATGGGTGCCTTAGTTCTAGTTGTCTGGATTCAAACCTGGCCTCTGCTTCTTCCCAGCTGTGTGACCTCTAGAAGATTACTCAACCTCTCTGTGCCCTGGCTGTAGCAGTTGTAAAATGGTCGTGATAGCAGCCCCTACGCCTCTAAGAATTATGATGATGACGACATACTCGGAGAGAAAGTCAGAGTCGGTATTAATGGCCTGTGTGACCCGGTCCTCTTCCCCTCTGCTTTTCTCTGCCCGTCTCTGCTCTTCCCCCTGCCTTCCTCAGCAACAGCCTTGTGGCCCCAAGTGCTCTTCAACAAACATCCCAAGCAGGTTCCACCTCAGGGCCTTTGCACTTGCTGTTCCCACAGCCATATGGCCCGTTCCTCCTCCTCTAGATCTCTGCTTTGATGTCACCTTTTTAGTGAAGCCTTTCCTGACTACCCCATTTGAAACTGCTTCACACACACACCCATTTGAAACTGCTTCACACACACACACACAAGCCTCCCCGTCCCCCTTCTCTTTTCCTCCACAGCACTTATAACCTTCTAACATTCTAAACGTTTTACTTAAATATTCAAGTATCTGTTTTCCCCTTTATAATATAACCTCCACAAAGGCAGGGATTTTTGTTCATTGTGTTCACCACTCTACTCCCAGCTCCCCAAATAGTGCCTGCATCTCCTAGGTATTCAATAAATCACTGCTGAATGAATGAGTAATAAGTAACAGTCCCTACCTCATAAGGATCCGATGTGATCGTCCATATAAAGCGCTTAGCCCAGGGCCTGGTCCGCTGTGAGCCATTATGGTAATTCAGGTTCTATTCTTGAAGGTTCTTAGTTGCCAAGCTTCTATGAGTTAACACATGTAAAGCGCCTTAGAACAGAGCTTGGCACACAGTAAATGCTCAGTAAATGGTAGCTATTATTATAATTAGGCTTCTATTTTCAAAGGAGCTTCAGTGCCAAGCTTCTGTGAATTAGTACTTCCCATCTCAGAGCAAGAGCCTGTGTTTCCACAAGGCTGTAATAAGCTGACCCTCTGTTCCCCTCTGACCTCATCCCTCCAGCTCTGCCATCCCTTATCCCCTCCAGCCACTCTTGCCTAATTGACACGTGGGGCAGGCTCCTGCCCCACCCCCCCTCGCCTAGATCGCTCTTCCCACCCGTGTGCCAGGCTCCCTCCCTCCCTTTCTCAGGTCTCTGCTTAGGTCTCTGTCACCTCCTCAGGGAGGACTACACTATTTAAAACTGCACCCTCTTCCAGAACTGTTCCCCCTTCTCTTCTCTATTTTTCTCCACAGCACTTACATCCAGCATATGTTACATCCTTCTTGTTTACTTTTTGTTTACTATCTGTCCCCACCGGTGGTCCCCTCCCACCTCCATGTAAGCTCCACGAGGACAAGGATTTTATTTTATTCACTGGTGTGTTCCCAATGCTTAGCACACAGCAAGTATTCAAAAGGTATTTGTTAAATGAATTAATGGATCACAGTCCCTACCTCGCAGAGTTATTCTAAGGACCCGATGATCTCATGTAAATAAAACGCAGCACTCTGTAAGTGCCGGGAAAATGGCAGCTGTAATTATAATTAAAGTTCTATTTCTGTAAGTTCCTAGATGCACAACTTCTCTTAGTGAATATACATAAAGCTCTTGGACTGGCACTTGGCACCCAGGAAGCACTCAGGAAGCAGAGCTGTGATTATAATTAAAGTCCTCTTTGTGAAGGTTCTTGGATGAAGTGGCAGAGAGCACGAGCTGTCTTCCACAAACCATTTTCTGGGCACTTGGCTAGACCGCCTTTCCCAGACTCCCTTGCAGCAGCCTGTGGCCATGTGACTAATCTCTCAGCAAAGGGACGTAAGTGGAAGCACTACGTGCCCCCTCCAGGCTGGGGCTTCTAGGAGAACATGTGTACCTGTCTAGGCTCTCTTTCCTCTTCCTCTGGCAGAACCCAGGCCATGGACACCCAGCCATGACCATGTGAATGCCAAAAGGGTTACAGGATGGCCTGGGTCCCCAAATCACCATATGGAGGTTACCTGCCAACCTGAAACACCCATCCTGGACTATGACGTGAGCAAAAAATTCTGTTGTGTGTGAGCCTGTGCATCACGGGGTCCATGATGAAATAATGGGAACCACACTGAACGTATGCACTTAGTAAACGTTAATTATCTCAGCAACAACGATCCTTAGCTTTCCCCAAGGAGCCCAGGGATGGTGAGGTAAATGCCCAGGCGCATGCCTTATACCCTCGAGCTCACACACACACACACACACACACACACACACCTCAAATGCACACTCGGCCGACACAGAATTTGGCTTTTATTCTGGCTTTCACACAACTACTGCTAAGACGGCACAGATCAGTGGGACCCCATCCCCG